>NC_091353.1:2622378-2759878 GCF_038502225.1 Cherax quadricarinatus | reverse complement strand
ACCCTCACCCCCTACCTCACCCCTTCACCCTTACTCACCTACCTCACCCTCCCCCCCCTACCTCACCCCTGCACCCTTACTCACCTACCTCACCCCCACCCCCCTACCTCACCCCTTCACCCTTACTCACCTACCTCACCCCCACCCCCCTACCTCACCCCTTCACCCTTACTCACCTACCTCACCCTCACCCCCCTACCTCACCCCCCTACCTCACCCCTTCACCCTTACTCACCTACCTCACCCTCAACCCCCTACCTCACCCCTTCACCCTTAATCACCTACCTCACCCCCACCCCCTACCTCACCCCTTCACCCTTACTCACCTACCTCACCCCCACCCCCTACATCACCCCTTCACCCTTACTCACCTACCTCACCCTCACCCCCCTACCTCACCCCTTCACCCTTACC
Source organism: Cherax quadricarinatus (assembly GCF_038502225.1). Classification (NCBI taxonomy): domain Eukaryota; kingdom Metazoa; phylum Arthropoda; class Malacostraca; order Decapoda; family Parastacidae; genus Cherax; species Cherax quadricarinatus. The sequence goes on along the minus strand of NC_091353.1, from coordinate 2,759,464 downwards.
TACCTCACCCTCACCCCCCTACATCACCCCTTCACCCGTAGCCACCTACCTCCTGGAGGTTACCTGGAGGTTATTCAGGGGATCAACGCCCCCGCGGCCCGGTCCATGACCAGGCCTCCCGATGGATCAGGGCCTGATCAACTAGGCTGTTACTGCTGGCCGCATGCAGTCCAACGTACGAGCCACAGCCCGGCTGATCCGGCACTAACTTTAGGTATCTGTCCAGCTCTCTCACCCCCCTACCTCACCCCTTCACCCCCACCTCACCCCACTACCTCACCCCTTCACCCCCACCTCACCCCGCTACCTCACCCCTTCACCCCACCTCACCCCACCTCGCCCCACTACCTCACCCCTTCACCCCCACCTCACCCCGCTACCTCACCCCTTCACCCCACCTCACCCCACTACCTCACCCCTTCACCCCCACCTCACCCGGCTACCTCACCCCTTCACCCCACCTCACCCCACCTCGCCCCACTACCTCATCCCTTCACCCCCACCTCACCCCGCTACCTCACCCCTTCACCCGTAGCCACCTACTTCACCCCACCTCACCCCCCTACATCACCCCTTCCCCCTTACCCACCTACCTCACCCCCACCTCACCCCCCTACCTCACCCCTTCAACCCCTACCTCACCCCTTCACCCTTACCCACCAACTTCACCCCACTAGATAACCCCGACGTCCCTCACTCCCTCTCTACATCAGCTACATCAACCTGGTCATCAATACTGTTACATCAACCTGGTCATCAATATTGCTACATCAACCTGGTCATCAATACTGCTACATCAATTTGGTCATCAATACTGCTACATCAACCTGGTCATCAATACTGCTACATCAACCTGGTCATCAATACTGCTACATCAACCTGGTCATCAATACTGCTACATCAACCTGGTCATCAATATTGCTACATCAACCTGGTCATCAATATTGCTACATCAACCTGGTCATCAATACTGCATCAACCTGGTCATCAATACTGCTACATTAACCTCGTCATCAATATTGCTACATCAACCTGGTCATCAATATTGCTACATCAACCTGGTCATCAATACTGCTACATTAACCTGGTCATCAATATTGCTACATCAACCTGGTCATCGATATTGCTACATCAACCTGGTCATCAATACTGCTACATCAACCTGGTCATCAATACTGCTACATTAACCTGGTCATCAATATTGCTACATCAACCTGGCCATCAATATTGCTACATCAACCTGGTCATCAATACTGCTACATCAACCTGGTCATCAATACTGCTACATCAACCTGGTCATCAATACTGCTACATCAACCTGGTCATCAATACTGCTACATCAACCTGGTCATCAATATTGCTACATCAACCTGGTCATCAATACTGCTACATCAATTTGGTCATCAATATTGCTACATCAATTTGGTCATCAATATTGCTACATCAACCTGGTCATCAATACTGCTACATCAACCTTGTCATCAATACTGCTACATTAACCTGGTCATCAATACTGCTACATCAACCTGGTCATCAATACTGCTACATTAACCTGGTCATCATTACTGCTACATCAACCTGGTCATCAATATTGCTACATCAACCTGGTCATCAATATTGCTACATCAACCTGGTCATCAATACTGCTACATCAACCTGGTCATCAATACTGCTACATCAATTTGGTCATCAATACTGCTACATCAATATGGTCATCAATATTGCTACATCAACCTGGTCATCAATACTGCTACATCAATCTGGTCATCAATATTGCTACATCAACCTGGTCATCAATATTGCTACATCAACCTGGGCGTCAATACTGCTACATCAACCTGGTCATCAATACTGCTACATCAACCTGGTCATCAATACTGCTATATCAACATTGTCATCAATACTGCTACATCAACCTTGCCATCAATACTGCTACGTCAACCTGGAAATCAATACTGCTACATCAATCTGCTCATCAATACTGCTACATCATCCTGGACATCAATATTTCTACATCAACCTGGACATCAATACTGCTACATCAATCTGCTGATCAATACTGCTACATCAACCTGAACATCAATACTGCTACATCAATCTGGTCATCAATACTGCTACATCAACCTGGACATCAATACTGCTACATCAATCTGCTCATCAATACTGTTACATCAACCTGGTCATCAATACTGCTACATGAATCTAGCCATCAATACTGCTACATGAACCTGGTCATCAATACTGCTACATGACCCTGGTCATCAATACTGCTAGATGAACCTGGTCATCAATACTGGTACATCAATCTGGTCAGCAATACTGCTACATCAACGTCCTATACACACTCTTGCAACCTGTTGCATTATGCAATCAAGCGACCATTCACCCCTTGAGACTCTGCCATCTGCAACACCTGGTCATCAACACCGGTCATCAATACCAGGTCCCAGACCAAGTCTCCTGACGTAATCTACCAGATTGTGTTGATGAGTCTTGGTCCCCTTGCACTTACTGATGTGTCTCTTAGTCTGCATATTACTCTATGTGAGAGAGAGAGAGAGAGAGAGAGAGAGAGAGAGAGAGAGAGAGAGAGAGCATGTTTCGCACAGTCAAGACATGTGTAGTATGACTGAGAGTGTGGTTAATGATCCAGGAAACCAAGAAAAACTAACCCCTCCTCCTCTCCCCACCACCTGCTGCAGCTACACCAGGTGGGGGAGAGAGGGAAGGGGAGAGTAGTGGCAAAGAAAGGAGGAAGCAAATTTGTGAGTGTGTTTGTTGTGTGTGTGTGTGTGTGTGTGTGTGTGTGTGTGTGTGTGTGTGTGTGTGTGTGTGTGTGTGTGTGTGTACCTCATATCCATCCTGTACAGGATAGTACAAGAGCATAAAGATACACAATAGGCCTAGGAACTAGGCCTCAAAAGGGTTAACAGAAGTACATTGGGATTTATATCTAAAATACACTTATATGTTAAAAGCAAATTTAGGAAATTTGCTTAATATATCTGGTATCTTATCATTAATAAGATATCTTCACATGTCACATAGGTTGCTATACTATCTATTGATTCCTCAATTAGTGGACAATTATGCACATAGTGTTCAAGACAGTGACCATAAGACTGGTCACATCGTATTTGTTCTGATCATCATGTGTGTGTCTGTCAAACTGTCAGAAGTACTTGTAACCAAGCTTAAGTCTGGCCACTACCACATCAGTCAGTCTGTGTGTCTGTCAAACTGTCAGAAGTACTTGTAACCAAGCTTAAGTCTGGCCACTACAACATCAGTCAGTCTGTGTGTCTGTCAAACTGTCAGAAGTACTTGTAACCAAGCTTAAGTCTGGCCACTACAACATCAGTCAGTCTGTGTGTCTGTCAAACTGTCAGAAGTACTTGTAACCAAGCTTAAGTCTGGCCACTACAACATCAGTCAGTCTGTGTGTCTGTCAAACTGTCAGAAGTACTTGTAACCAAGCTTAAGTCTGGCCACTACAACATCAGTCAGTCTGTGTGTCTGTCAAATACTACTACATAAACAGGAGAAGACCTGGGCCGGGATAACTAACCTGAACAAATAAATTATACAGTGTTAACTTCCGTTAATTGTGCAGTGTTAACTTACGTTAACACTGCACAATTATCTCTATGTAAAAAGTCTAAAATGTAATCAGTGTATCGCAAGGATATATACACCGAGAGGTGTATATCTCTCAGAAGTACTTGTAAGTCAGTCTGTGTGTCTGTCAAACTGTCAGAAGTACTTGTAACCAAGCTTAAGTCTGGCCACTACAACATCAGTCAGTCTGTGTGTCTGTCAAACTGTCAAGTACTTGTAACCAAGCTTAAGTTGCTGGATCACTACACCAGGTGTTGTGATGGAACACTACAAGTGTTGCTGGATCACTACACCAGGTGTTGTGATGGAACACTACAAGTGTTGCTGGATCACTACACCAGGTGTTGTGATGGAACACTACAAGTGTTGCTGGATCACTACACCAGGTGTTGTGATGGAACACTACAAGTGTTGCTGGATCACTACACCAGGTGTTGTGATGGAACACTACAAGTGTTGCTGGATCACTACACCAGGTGTTGTAATGGAACACTACAAGTGCTGCTGGATCACTACACCAGGTGTTGTAATGGAACACTACAAGTGTTGCTGGATCACTACACCAGGTGTTGTAATGGAACACTACAAGTGCTGCTGGATCACTACACCAGGTGTTGTAATGGAACACTACAAGTGTTGCTGGATCACTACACCAGGTGTTGTAATGGAACACTACAAGTGCTGCTGGATCACTACACCAGGTGTTGTAATGGAACACTACAAGTGCTGCTGGATCACTACACCAGGTGTTGTGATGGAACACTCTACAAATCACTCGGTCTCACAAAGACCACCAGCCACCGCGACCAATCAATTATCAAGTTAAAAAACTGGCCACGAGGACCACCACAACTGTATTATCACGCCTTTAATGGCCCCTCACAGTTGCCCTGTCTGTGATGCTGTCTGTGGCCCCTAACAGCGGCCCTGTCTGTGATGCTGTCTGTGGCCCCTCACAGTGGCCCTGTCTGTGATGCTGTCTGTGGCCCCTAACAGCGGCCCTGTCTGTGATGCTGTCTGTGGCCCCTCACAGTGGCCCTGTCTGTGATGCTGTCTGTGGCCCCTAACAGCGGCCCTGTCTGTGATGCTGTCTGTGGCCCCTCACAGTGGCCCTGTCTGTGATGCTGTCTGTGGCCCCTAACAGCGGCCCTGTCTGTGATGCTGTCTGTGGCCCCTCACAGTGGCCCTGTCTGTGGCCCCTCACAGTGGCCCTGTCTGTGGCCCCTCACAGTGGCCCTGTCTGTGATGCTATCTGTGGTCCCTCACAGTAGCCCTGTCTGTGATGCTGTGTGTGGTCCCTCACAGTGGCCCTCTCTGAGGTGATGTGGCCCCTATCAGTGGCCCCTAATTGTGATGCTGCCTGTGGAACTGTCAGTGGTGCTGTCTGTGGTACTGTCTGTGGTACTGTCTGTGCTACTGTCTGTGGAACTATCTGTGGTGCTGTCTGTGGTACTACCTGTGGTACTCTGTGTGGTACTGTCTATGGTACTGTCTGTGGTACTGTGTATGGTACTGTCTGTGGTACTGTCTATGGTGCTGTCTGTGGTACTATTTGTGATACTGTGTGTGGTACTGTCTATGGTACTGTCTGTGGTACTGTGTATGGTACTGTCTGTGGTACTGTCTATGGTGCTGTCTATGGTACTATTTGTGATACTGTGTGTGCTACTGTCTATGGTACTGTCTGTGGTACTGTCTGTGGTACTGTGTATGGTACTGTCTGTGGTACTGTCTCTGGTGCTGTCCGTGGTACTGTCTGTTGTCACTAATAGAGATCACATCCCAGGTCACCGTCCAGGTCACTTTCCAGGCCACTCTCCAAGTCATCTACTAGGTCACCTACCAGGTCACAGAGTAAGTCACAGAGCAAGGTGAATGTAATGTTAGTGTGGTGATTTTAGGATTTAAACGATAAAAGATAGAGGTATGGGTGTGTGTGGGAAACAGTCAGGTTGCAACACTTGGGTTGAAAACAGTAAATGTATAAAAGACATTCTTCGTGAAGTTATAAATAAAGACAATAGATCAGGTCAGTTATCAAGTGCAGGAAACATAGATATCATTGCTATAACAGAGACCTGGCTCAGTCTGAAAGAGAGATGCCTTCTGAATGTCACATACAAGGCTATAAATTATTCCACACTGACATGGTCAACAGGAAGGGTGGTGGAGTAGCGATGTATGTCAGAGACAATTTAAATTGTTGTGTTAGACAAGATATAAAATTAGAAGCGTCAGCCACTGAATCTGTTTGGTTACAGCTTCTCGAGGGCCGAGAAAAATTAATTTTGGGTGTGATTTACAGGGCCCCAAATCTTGATAGGGAGTGCAGTAAACTTCTATGGGATGAAATTCGTAAGGCGTCTACATACGAAAATGATGTGATAATGGGAGATTTCAACTACAGACAGACTGACTGGAGCAATTTGACAGGAAATTTAGAGTCAAGTGACTTTTTTGATACGATTCAGGATTGTTTTTTAAAACAGTTTGTGACAGAGCCAACTAGAGGAAATAACCTCCTTGACCTGGTTCTTGCCAGCAGGGAAACACTAATTAATAATCTTGAGGTTAATGATGAGCTTGGGGAAAGTGATCACAAATCACTCAGATTTAATATATCATGGAATTCCCCTAATAATGGCAATCAACTCTCTGTCCCTGACTTCTGCTTGGCTGATTTCATAGGAATGAAAAATTACCTGGGTTGGCTGAACTGGAATGACCTGACTATGGGTCAGGTAGGTGGTGATGATTGCCGATATGACGTTTTCCAGGGCATAGTTCTAGCTGCTCAGACAACTTATGTTCCAAATAGGGAAATCAGATCAAGCAAAAATGATCCTAAATGGATGAACAAAAGATTACAACATCTCATTGGTCAAAAGAGAGGCATATATAGGCAAATCAAAAGAGGAGAGGGGCAATTAAGAAATCAATATATTCAGTTAAAGAGAGAAATAAAAAAGGGAATAAGAAAAGCAAAAAGAGATTTTGAGGTTAAATTTATGGAATCAATAATTGCCGAGGCAGTTCGTAGCCACCTTGAAAAGCATAAATTAATCAAGGAACCTCAGCATGGTTTTACAAAGGGGCGTTCCTGCCTTACGAATTTATTAACTTTTTTCACTAAGGTATTTGAGGAGGTAGATCATGGTAATGAATATGATATTGTATATATGGACTTCGTATACAATATGATATTGTATATAGGGACTTCGTATACAATATGATATTGCATATATGGACTATTGAGGAAAATTAAGGCACATGGAACAGGAGGAGAGTTTTTTCCTGGGTAGAGGCAGGGTTGACAAATAGGCAGCAGAGAGTTTGCATAAATGGGGAGAAATTAGAATGGGGGCACGTCACAAGCGGTGTTCCTCAGGGGTCAGTGTTGGGCCCCTTGTTGTTCACAATCTACATAAACGACATAGATGAGGGCCTATTTTGGTGTCACTGGCAAGTTTGCCGATGACACCAAAATAGGCCGTCGAATTCATTCTGACGAGGACATTAGAGCACTCCAGGAAGATTTGAATAGACTGATGCAGTGGTCGGAGAAGTGGCAGATGCAGTTTAATATAGACAAATGCAAAGTTCTAAATGTTGGACAGGACAATAACCATGCCACATATAAACTAAATAATGTAGATCTTAATATTACGGATTGCGAAAAAGATTTAGGAGTTCTGGTTAGCAGTAATCTGAAACCAAGACAACAGTGCATAAGTATTCGCAATAAAGCTAACAGAATCCTTGGCTTCATATCAAGAAGCATAAATAATAGGAGTCCTCAGGTTGTTCTTCAACTCTATATATCCTTGGTTAGGCCTCATTTAGACTATGCTGCTCAGTTCTGGTCACCGTATTACAGAATGGATATAAATGTTCTGGAAAACATACAAAGGAGGATGACAAAGTTGATCCCATGTATCAAAAATCTTCCCTATGAGGATAGACTGAGGGCCCTGAATCTGCACTCTCTAGAAAGGCGTATAATCAGGGGGGGATATGATCGAGATGTATAAATGGAAGACAAGAATAAATTAAGGGGATGTAAATGCGTGCTGAAAATATCCAGCCAAGACAGGACTCGCAGCAATGGTTTTAAGTTGGAAAAATTCAGATTCAGGAAGGATATAGGAAATCACTGGTTTGGTAATAGAGTTGTGAGTGAGTGGAACAAACTCCCGAGTACAGTTATAGAGGCTAAAACGTTGTGTAGTTTTAAAAATAGGTTAGATAAAGTGGATGTGGGTGGGTGTGAGTTGGACCTGACTAGCTTGTGCTATTAGGTCAGTTGCGGTGTTCCTTCCTTAAGTGAATGTGACCTGACCTGACTAGGATGGGACATTGGCTTAAGCCGGAAGGAGACTTGTACCTGCCTCGCATGGGTCACCAGGCCTGTTGCAGTGCTCCTGTTTTCTTATGTTCTTACGTAATGTTAGTGTAGAGAATGTAATGTTAGTGTAGTGAATGTAATGTTAGTGTAGTGAATGTAATGTTAGTGTAGTGAATGTAATGTTAGTGTAGTGAATGTAATGTTAGTGTGGTGAATGTAATGTTAGTGTAGTGAATGTTATGTTAGTGTAGTGAATGTAATGTTAGTGTGGTGAATGTAATGTTAGTGTGGTGAATGTAATGTTAGTGTAGTGAATGTAATGTTAGTGTAGTGAATGTAATGTTAGTGTGGTGAATGTAATGTTAGTGTGGTGAATGTAATGTTAGTGTAGTGAATGTTATGTTAGTGTAGTGAATGTAATGTTAGTGTGGTGAATGTAATGTTAGTGTGGTGAATGTAATGTTAGTGTAGTGAATGTAATGTTAGTGTAGTGAATGTAATGTTAGTGTAGTGAATGTAATGTTAGTGTGGTGAATGTAATGTTAGTGTAGTGAATGTAATGTTAGTGTGGTGAATGTAATGTTAGTGTGGTGAATGTAATGTTAGTGTGGTGAATGTAATGTTAGTGTGGTGAATGTAATGTTAGTGTGGTGAATGTAATGTTAGTGTGGTGAATGTAATGTTAGTGGGGAGAATGTAATGTTAGTGTAGTGAATGTAATGCTAGTGTGGTGAATGTAATGTTAGTGTGGTGAATGTAATGTTAGTGTGGTGAATGTAATGTTAGTGTGGTGAATGTAATGTTAGTGTAGTGAATGTAATGTTAGTGTGGTGAATGTAATGTTAGTGGGGAGAATGTAATGTTAGTGTAGTGAATGTAATGCTAGTGTGGTGAATGTAATGTTAGTGTGGTGAATGTAATGTTAGTGTGGTGAATGTAATGTTAGTGTGGTGAATGTAATGTTAGTGTAGTGAATGTAATGTTAGTGTGGTGAATGTAATGTTAGTGTAGTGAATGTAATGTTAGTGTGGTGAATGTAATGTTAGTGTAGTGAATGTAATGTTAGTGTAGTGAATGTAATGTTAGTGTGGTGAATGTAATGTTAGTGTAGTGAATGTAATGTTAGTGTAGTGAATGTAATGTTAGTGTAGTGAATGTAATGTTAGTGTAGTGAATGTAATGTTAGTGTAGTGAATGTAATGTTAGTGTGGTGAATGTAATGTTAGTGTAGTGAATGTAATGTTAGTGGGGAGAATGTAATGTTAGTGTAGTGAATGTAATGTTAGTGTGGTGAATGTAATGTTAGTGGGGAGAATGTAATGTTAGTGTAGTGAATGTAATGTTAGTGTAGTGAATGTAATGTTAGTGTAGTGAATGTAATGTTAGTGGGGAGAATGTAATGTTAGTGTAGTGAATGTAATGTTAGTGTGGTGAATGTAATGTTAGTGGGGAGAATGTAATGTTAGTGTGGTGAATGTAATGTTAGTGTAGTGAATGTAATGTTAGTGTGGTGAATGTAATTTTAGTGTAGTGAATGTAATGTTAGTGTAGTGAATGTAATGTTAGTGTAGTGAATGTAATGTTAGTGTGGTGAATGTAATGTTAGTGTGGTGAATGTAATGTTAGTGGGGAGAATGTAATGTTAGTGGGGAGAATGTAATGTTAGTGGGGAGAATGTAATGTTAGTGGGGAGAATGTAATGTTAGTGTAGTGAATGTAATGTTAGTGTAGTGAATGTAATGTTAGTGTAGTGAATGTAATGTTAGTGTAGTGAATGTAATGTTAGTGTAGTGAATGTAATGTTAGTGTAGTGAATGTAATGTTAGTGGGGAGAATGTAATGTTAGTGTGGTGAATGTAATGTTAGTGTAGTGAATGTAATGTTAGTGTGGTGAATGTAATGTTAGTGTAGTGAATGTAATGCTAGTGTAGTGAATGTAATGTTAGTGTAGTGAATGTAATGTTAGTGGGGAGAATGTAATGTTAGTGTGGTGAATGTAATGTTAGTGTAGTGAATGTAATGTTAGTGTAGTGAATGTAATGTTAGTGTAGTGAATGTAATGTTAGTGTGGTGAATGTAATGTTAGTGTAGTGAATGTAATGTTAGTGTAGTGAATGTAATGTTAGTGGGGAGAATGTAATGTTAGTGGGGAGAATGTAATGTTAGTGGGGAGAATGTAATGTTAGTGGGGAGAATGTAATGTTAGTGGGGAGAATGTAATGTTAGTGGGGAGAATGTAATGTTAGTGTAGTGAATGTAATGTTAGTGTAGTGAATGTAATGTTAGTGGGGAGAATGTAATGTTAGTGGGGAGAATGTAATGTTAGTGGGGAGAATGTAATGTTAGTGTAGTGAATGTAATGTTAGTGTAGTGAATGTAATGTTAGTGTAGTGAATGTAATGTTAGTGTAGTGAATGTAATGTTAGTGTAGTGAATGTAATGTTAGTGTAGTGAATGTAATGTTAGTGTGGTGAATGTAATGTTAGTGTGGTGAATGTAATGTTAGTGTAGTGAATGTAATGTTAGTGTAGTGAATGTAATGTTAGTGTAGTGAATGTAAAGTTAGTGTGGTGAATGTAATGTTAGTGTAGTGAATGTAATGTTAGTGTAGTGAATGTAATGTTAGTGTAGTGAATGTAATGTTAGTGTAGTGAATGTAATGTTAGTGGGGAGAATGTAATGTTAGTGTAGTGAATGTAATGTTAGTGAAGTGAATGTAATGTTAGTGTAGTGAATGTAATGTTAGTGTAGTGAATGTAATGTTAGTGGGGAGAATGTAATGTTAGTGTAGTGAATGTAATGTTAGTGTAGTGAATGTAATGTTAGTGTAGTGAATGTAATGATAGTGTAGTGAATGTAATGTTAGTGTAGTGAATGTAATGTTAGTGGGGAGAATGTAATGTTAGTGTAGTGAATGTAATGTTAGTTTAGTGAATGTAATGTTAGTGGGGAGAATGTAATGTTAGTGTGGTGAATGTAATGTTAGTGTAGTGAATGTAATGTTAGTGTAGTGAATGTAATGTTAGTGTGGTGAATGTAATGTTAGTGTAGTGAATGTAATGTTAGTGTAGTGAATGTAATGTTAGTGTAGTGAATGTAATGTTAGTGTAGTGAATGTAATGTTAGTGTAGTGAATGTAATGATAGTGGGGAGAATGTAATGATAGTGAAGTGAATGTAATGTTAGTGTAGTGAATGTAATGTTAGTGTAGTGAATGTAATGTTAGTGTAGTGAATGTAATGATAGTGGGGAGAATGTAATGTTAGTGTAGTGAATGTAATGTTAGTGTAGTGGTAATGTAATGTAGTGTGGTGAATGTAATGTTAGTGGGGAGAATGTAATGTTAGTGTAGTGAATGTAATGTTAGTGTAGTGAATGTAATGTTAGTGTAGTGAATGTAATGTTAGTGGGGAGAATGTAATGTTAGTGTAGTGAATGTAATGTTAGTGTAGTGAATGTAATGTTAGTGTAGTGAATGTAATGTTAGTGTGGTGAATGTAATGTTAGTGTAGTGAATGTAATGTTAGTGTAGTGAATGTAATGTTAGTGGGGAGAATGTAATGTTAGTGTAGTGAATGTAATGTTAGTGTAGTGAATGTAATGTTAGTGTAGTGAATGTAATGTTAGTGTAGTGAATGTAATGTTAGTGTGGTGAATGTAATGTTAGTGTGGTGAATGTAATGTTAGTGTAGTGAATGTAATGTTAGTGTAGTGAATGTAATGTTAGTGTGGTGAATGTAATGTTAGTGTGGTGAATGTAATGTTAGTGTAGTGAATGTAATGTTAGTGTGGTGAATGTAATGTTAGTGGGGAGAATGTAATGTTAGTGTAGTGAATGTAATGTTAGTGTAGTGAATGTAATGTTAGTGTAGTGAATGTAATGTTAGTGTAGTGAATGTAATGTTAGTGGGGAGAATGTAATGTTAGTGTAGTGAATGTAATGTTAGTGTAGTGAATGTAATGTTAGTGTAGTGAATGTAATGTTAGTGTGGTGAATGTAATGTTAGTGTAGTGAATGTAATGTTAGTGTAGTGAATGTAATGTTAGTGTGGTGAATGTAATGTTAGTGTGGTGAATGTAATGTTAGTGTAGTGAATGTAATGTTAGTGTGGTGAATGTAATGTTAGTGGGGAGAATGTAATGTTAGTGTGGTGAATGTAATGTTAGTGGGGAGAATGTAATGTTAGTGTAATGAATGTAATGTTAGTGTAGTGAATGTAATGTTAGTGTAGTGAATGTAATGTTAGTGTAGTGAATGTAATGTTAGTGTAGTGAATGTAATGTTAGTGTAGTGAATGTAATGTTAGTGGGGAGTGTAGTGATGTGTAGTGTAGTGAATGTAATGTTAGTGTAGTGAATGTAATGTTAGTGTAGTGAATGTAATGTTAGTTTAGTAGTGTAGTGAATGTAATGTTAGTGGGGAGAATGTAATGTTAGTGTGGTGAATGTAATGTTAGTGTAGTGAATGTAATGCTAGTGTAGTGAATGTAATGTTAGTGTGGTGAATGTAATGTTAGTGTAGTGAATGTAATGTTAGTGTAGTGAATGTAATGTTAGTGTAGTGAACGTAATGTTAGTGGGGAGAATGTAATGTTAGTGTGGTGAATGTAATGTTAGTGGGGAGAATGTAATGTTAGTTTAGTGAATGTAATGTTAGTGTGGTGAATGTAATGTTAGTGTGGTGAATGTAATGTTAGTGTAGTGAATGTAATGTTAGTGTGGTGAATGTAATGTTAGTGTAGTGAATGTAATGTTAGTGTAGTGAATGTAATGTTAGTGTGGTGAATGTAATGTTAGTGTGGTGAATGTAATGTTAGTGTGGTGAATGTAATGTTACTGTAGTGAATGTTAGTGTAGTGAATGTAATGTTAGTGTGGTGAATGTAATGTTAGTGTGGTGAATGTAATGTTAGTGTAGTGAATGTAATGTTAGTGGGGAGAATGTAATGTTAGTGTAGTGAATGTAATGTTAGTGTGGTGAATGTAATGTTACTGTAGTGAATGTAATGTTAGTGTGGTGAATGTAATGTTACTGTAGTGAATGTAATGTTAGTGTAGTGAATGTAATGTTAGTGTGGTGAATGTAATGTTAGTGTAGTGAATGTAATGTTAGTGTGGTGAATGTAATGTTAGTGTAGTGAATGTAATGTTAGTGTAGTGAATGTAATGTTAGTGTGGTGAATGTAATGTTAGTGTAGTGAATGTAATGTTAGTGTGGTGAATGTAATGTTAGTGTAGTGAATGTAATGTTAGTGTAGTGAATGTAATGTTAGTGTAGTGAATGTAATGTTAGTGTAGTGAATGTAATGTTAGTGTGGTGAATGTAATGTTAGTGTAGTGAATGTAATGTTAGTGTAGTGAATGTAATGTTAGTGTGGTGAATGTAATGTTAGTGTAGTGAATGTAATGTTAGTGTAGTGAATGTAATGTTAGTGTGGTGAATGTAATGTTAGTGTAGTGAATGTAATGTTAGTGGGGAGAATGTAATGTTAGTGTAGTGAATGTAATGTTAGTGTGGTGAATGTAATGTTAGTGTGGTGAATGTAATGTTAGTGTGGTGAATGTAATGTTAGTGTAGTGAATGTAATGTTAGTGTGGTGAATGTAATGTTAGTGTGGTGAATGTAATGTTAGTGTAGTGAATGTAATGTTAGTGTAGTGAATGTAATGTTAGTGTGGTGAATGTAATGTTAGTGTAGTGAATGTAATGTTAGTGTGGTGAATGTAATGTTAGTGTAGTGAATGTAATGTTAGTGTGGTGAATGTAATGTTAGTGTAGTGAATGTAATGTTAGTGTAGTGAATGTAATGTTAGTGTAGTGAATGTAATGTTAGTGTGGTGAATGTAATGTTAGTGTAGTGAATGTAATGTTAGTGTAGTGAATGTAATGTTAGTGTAGTGAATGTAATGTTAGTGTGGTGAATGTAATGTTAGCGGGGTGAATGTAATGTTAGTGGGGAGAATGTAATGTTAGTGGGGTGAATGTAATGTTAGCGGGGTGAATGTAATGTTAGTGGGGTGAATGTAATGTTAGTGGGGAGAATGTAATGTTAGTGGGGAGAATGTAATGTTAGTAGGGTGAATGTAATGTTAGTGGGGAGAATGTAATGTTAGTGGGGAGAATGTAATGTTAGTGGGGTGAATGTAATGTTAGTGTAGTGAATGTAATGTTAGTGTAGTGAATGTAATGTTAGCGGGATGAATGTAATGTTAGTGGGGTGAATGTAATGTTAGTGGGGTCAATGTAATGTTAGTGTAGTGAATGTAATGTTAGCGGGATGAATGTAATGTTAGTGGGGTGAATGTAATGTTAGTGGGGTCAATGTAATGTTAGTGTAGTAAATGTAATGTTAGTGGGGTCAATGTAATGTTAGTGTAGTGAATGTAATGTTAGTGGGGTGAATGTAATGTTAGTGGGGAGAATGTAATGTTAGTGTGGTGAATGTAATGTTAGCGGGGAGAATGTAATGTTAGTGTGGTGAATGTAATGTTAGTGGGGAGAATGTAATGTTAGTGGGGAGAATGTAATGTTAGTGGGGTGAATGTAATGTTAGTGGGGAGAATGTAATGTTAGTGGGGTGAATGTAATGTTAGTGGGGTGAATGTAATGTTAGTGGGGAGAATGTAATGTTAGTGGGGAGAATGTAATGTTAGTGTGGTGAATGTAATGTTAGTGGTGAGAATGTAATGTTAGAGGGGAGAATGTAATGTTAGTGGGGACAATGTAATGTTATTGGGGTGACTGTAATGTTAGTGTAGTGAATGTAATGTTAGTGTAGTGAATGTAATGTTAGTGTAGTGAATGTAATGTTAGTGTGGTGAATGTAATGTTAGTGTAGTGAATGTAATGTTAGTGTAGTGAATGTAATGTTAGTGGGGAGAATGTAATGTTAGTGGGGAGAATGTAATGTTAGTGGGGAGAATGTAATGTTAGTGAGGAGAATGTAATGTTAGTGTAGTGAATGTAATGTTAGTGTAGTGAATGTAATGTTAGTGTAGTGAATGTAATGTTAGTGTGGTGAATGTAATGTTAATGTGGTGAATGTAATGTTAGTGTGGTGAATGTAATGTTAGTGTAGTGAATGTAATGTTAGTGTGGTGAATGTAATGTTAGTGTAGTGAATGTAATGTTAATGTGGTGAATGTAATGTTAGTGTGGTGAATGTGATGTTAGTGTAGTGAATGTAATGTTAGTGTGGTGAATGTAATGTTAGTGTGGTGAATGTAATGTTAGTGTAGTGAATGTAATTGTTAATGTGGTGAATGTAATGTTAGTGTGGTGAATGTGATGTTAGTGTAGTGAATGTAATGTTAGTGTGGTGAATGTAATGTTAGTGTAGTGAATGTAATGTTAGTGTGGTGAATGTAATGTTAGTGTAGTGAATGTAATGTTAGTGTAGTGAATGTAATGTTAGTGTAGTGAATGTAATGTTAGTGTTAGTGTGGTGAATGTAATGTTAGTGTAGTGAATGTAATGTTAGTGTGGTGAATGTAATGTTAGTGTAGTGAATGTAATGTTAATGTGGTGAATGTAATGTTAGTGTGGTGAATGTGATGTTAGTGTAGTGAATGTAATGTTAGTGTGGTGAATGTAATGTTAGTGTAGTGAATGTAATGTTAATGTGGTGAATGTAATGTTAGTGTAGTGAATGTAATGTTAGTGTAGTGAATGTAATGTTAGTGTAGTGAATGTAATGTTAGTGGGGAGAATGTAATGTTAGTGTGGTGAATGTAATGTTAGTGTAGTGAATGTAATGTTAGTGTGGTGAATGTAATGTTAGTGTGGTGAATGTAATGTTAGTGTAGTGAATGTAATGTTAGTGTAGTGAATGTAATGTTAGTGTAGTGAATGTAATGTTAGTGTGGTGAATTTAATGTTAGTGTGGTGAATGTAATGTTAGTGTAGTGAATGTAATGTTAGTGTGGTGAATGTAATGTTAGTGTGGTGAATGTAATGTTAGTGTAGTGAATGTAATGTTAGTGTGGTGAATGTAATGTTAGTGTGGTGAATGTAATGTTAGTGTAGTGAATGTAATGTTAGTGTAGTGAATGTAATGTTAGTGTAGTGAATGTAATGTTAGTGTAGTGAATGTAATGTTAGTGTGGTGAATGTAATGTTAGTGTAGTGAATGTAATGTTAGTGTAGTGAATGTAATGTTAGTGTAGTGAATGTAATGTTAGTGTAGTGAATGTAATGTTAGTGTAGTGAATGTAATGTTAGTGTGGTGAATGTAATGTTAGTGTGGTGAATGTAATGTTAGTGTAGTGAATGTAATGTTAGTGTAGTGAATGTAATGTTAGTGTAGTGAATGTAATGTTAGTGTAGTGAATGTAATGTTAGTGTAGTGAATGTAATGTTAGTGTAGTGAATGTAATGTTAGTGTGGTGAATGTAATGTTAGTGGGGAGAATGTAATGTTAGTGTAGTGAATGTAATGTTAGTGAAGTGAATGTAATGTTAGTGTAGTGAATGTAATGTTAGTGTAGTGAATGTAATGTTAGTGTAGTGAATGTAATGTTAGTGGGGAGAATGTAATGTTAGTGTAGTGAATGTAATGTTAGTGAAGTGAATGTAATGTTAGTGTAGTGAATGTAATGTTAGTGTAGTGAATGTAATGATAGTGGGGAGAATGTAATGTTAGTGTAGTGAATGTAATGTTAGTGTAGTGAATGTAATGTTAGTGTGGTGAATGTAATGTTAGTGTAGTGAATGTAATGTTAGTGTAGTGAATGTAATGTTAGTGTAGTGAATGTAATGTTAGTGTAGTGAATGTAATGTTAGTGTAGCGAATGTAATGTTAGTGTAGTGAATGTAATGTTAGTGTAGTGAATGTAATGTTAGTGTAGTGAATGTAATGTTAGTGTAGTGAATGTAATGTTAGTGTGGTGAATGTAATGTTAGTGTAGTGAATGTAATGTTAGTGTAGCGAATGTAATGTTAGTGTAGTGAATGTAATGTTAGTGTAGCGAATGTAATGTTAGTGTAGCGAATGTAATGTTAGTGTAGTGAATGTAATGTTAGTGTAGTGAATGTAATGTTAGTGTGGTGAATGTAATTTTAGTGTAGTGAATGTAATGTTAGTGTAGTGAATGTAATGTTAGTGTAGTGAATGTAATGTTAGTGTGGTGAATGTAATGTTAGTGTGGTGAATGTAATGTTAGTGGGGAGAATGTAATGTTAGTGGGGAGAATGTAATGTTAGTGGGGAGAATGTAATGTTAGTGGGGAGAATGTAATGTTAGTGTAGTGAATGTAATGTTAGTGTAGTGAATGTAATGTTAGTGTAGTGAATGTAATGTTAGTGTAGTGAATGTAATGTTAGTGTAGTGAATGTAATGTTAGTGTAGTGAATGTAATGTTAGTGGGGAGAATGTATTGTTAGTGTGGTGAATGTAATGTTAGTGTAGTGAATGTAATGTTAGTGTGGTGAATGTAATGTTAGTGTAGTGAATGTAATGCTAGTGTAGTGAATGTAATGTTAGTGTAGTGAATGTAATGTTAGTGGGGAGAATGTAATGTTAGTGTGGTGAATGTAATGTTAGTGTAGTGAATGTAATGTTAGTGTAGTGAATGTAATGTTAGTGTAGTGAATGTAATGTTAGTGTGGTGAATGTAATGTTAGTGTAGTGAATGTAATGTTAGTGTAGTGAATGTAATGTTAGTGGGGAGAATGTAATGTTAGTGGGGAGAATGTAATGTTAGTGGGGAGAATGTAATGTTAGTGGGGAGAATGTAATGTTAGTGGGGAGAATGTAATGTTAGTGGGGAGAATGTAATGTTAGTGTAGTGAATGTAATGTTAGTGTAGTGAATGTAATGTTAGTGGGGAGAATGTAATGTTAGTGGGGAGAATGTAATGTTAGTGGGGAGAATGTAATGTTAGTGTAGTGAATGTAATGTTAGTGTAGTGAATGTAATGTTAGTGTAGTGAATGTAATGTTAGTGTAGTGAATGTAATGTTAGTGTAGTGAATGTAATGTTAGTGTAGTGAATGTAATGTTAGTGTGGTGAATGTAATGTTAGTGTGGTGAATGTAATGTTAGTGTAGTGAATGTAATGTTAGTGTAGTGAATGTAATGTTAGTGTAGTGAATGTAAAGTTAGTGTGGTGAATGTAATGTTAGTGTAGTGAATGTAATGTTAGTGTAGTGAATGTAATGTTAGTGTAGTGAATGTAATGTTAGTGTAGTAAATGTAATGTTAGTGGGGAGAATGTAATGTTAGTGTAGTGAATGTAATGTTAGTGAAGTGAATGTAATGTTAGTGTAGTGAATGTAATGTTAGTGTAGTGAATGTAATGTTAGTGGGGAGAATGTAATGTTAGTGTAGTGAATGTAATGTTAGTGTAGTGAATGTAATGTTAGTGTAGTGAATGTAATGATAGTGTAGTGAATGTAATGTTAGTGTAGTGAATGTAATGTTAGTGGGGAGAATGTAATGTTAGTGTAGTGAATGTAATGTTAGTTTAGTGAATGTAATGTTAGTGGGGAGAATGTAATGTTAGTGTGGTGAATGTAATGTTAGTGTATTGAATTTAATGTTAGTGTAGTGAATGTAATGTTAGTGTGGTGAATGTAATGTTAGTGTAGTGAATGTAATGTTAGTGTAGTGAATGTAATGTTAGTGTAGTGAATGTAATGTTAGTGTAGTGAATGTAATGTTAGTGTAGTGAATGTAATGATAGTGGGGAGAATGTAATGATAGTGAAGTGAATGTAATGTTAGTGTAGTGAATGTAATGTTAGTGTAGTGAATGTAATGTTAGTGTAGTGAATGTAATGATAGTGGGGAGAATGTAATGTTAGTGTAGTGAATGTAATGTTAGTGTAGTGAATGTAATGTTAGTGGGGAGAATGTAATGTTAGTGTAGTGAATGTAATGTTAGTGTAGTGAATGTAATGTTAGTGTAGTGAATGTAATGTTAGTGGGGAGAATGTAATGTTAGTGTAGTGAATGTAATGTTAGTGTAGTGAATGTAATGTTAGTGTAGTGAATGTAATGTTAGTGTGGTGAATGTAATGTTAGTGTAGTGAATGTAATGTTAGTGTAGTGAATGTAATGTTAGTGGGGAGAATGTAATGTTAGTGTAGTGAATGTAATGTTAGTGTAGTGAATGTAATGTTAGTGTAGTGAATGTAATGTTAGTGTAGTGAATGTAATGTTAGTGTGGTGAATGTAATGTTAGTGTGGTGAATGTAATGTTAGTGTAGTGAATGTAATGTTAGTGTAGTGAATGTAATGTTAGTGTGGTGAATGTAATGTTAGTGTGGTGAATGTAATGTTAGTGTAGTGAATGTAATGTTAGTGTGGTGAATGTAATGTTAGTGGGGAGAATGTAATGTTAGTGTAGTGAATGTAATGTTAGTGTAGTGAATGTAATGTTAGTGTAGTGAATGTAATGTTAGTGTAGTGAATGTAATGTTAGTGGGGAGAATGTAATGTTAGTGTAGTGAATGTAATGTTAGTGTAGTGAATGTAATGTTAGTGTAGTGAATGTAATGTTAGTGTGGTGAATGTAATGTTAGTGTAGTGAATGTAATGTTAGTGTAGTGAATGTAATGTTAGTGTGGTGAATGTAATGTTAGTGTGGTGAATGTAATGTTAGTGTAGTGAATGTAATGTTAGTGTGGTGAATGTAATGTTAGTGGGGAGAATGTAATGTTAGTGTGGTGAATGTAATGTTAGTGGGGAGAATGTAATGTTAGTGTAGTGAATGTAATGTTAGTGTAGTGAATGTAATGTTAGTGTAGTGAATGTAATGTTAGTGTAGTGAATGTAATGTTAGTGTAGTGAATGTAATGTTAGTGTAGTGAATGTAATGTTAGTGGGGAGAATGTAATGTTAGTGTAGTGAATGTAATGTTAGTGTAGTGAATGTAATGTTAGTGTAGTGAATGTAATGTTAGTTTAGTGAATGTAATGTTAGTGGGGAGAATGTAATGTTAGTGTGGTGAATGTAATGTTAGTGTAGTGAATGTAATGTTAGTGTAGTGAATGTAATGTTAGTGTGGTGAATGTAATGTTAGTGTAGTGAATGTAATGTTAGTGTAGTGAATGTAATGTTAGTGTAGTGAACGTAATGTTAGTGGGGAGAATGTAATGTTAGTGTGGTGAATGTAATGTTAGTGGGGAGAATGTAATGTTAGTTTAGTGAATGTAATGTTAGTGTGGTGAATGTAATGTTAGTGTGGTGAATGTAATGTTAGTGTAGTGAATGTAATGTTAGTGTGGTGAATGTAATGTTAGTGTAGTGAATGTAATGTTAGTGTAGTGAATGTAATGTTAGTGTGGTGAATGTAATGTTAGTGTGGTGAATGTAATGTTAGTGTAGTGAATGTAATGTTAGTGTAGTGAATGTAATGTTAGTGTGGTGAATGTAATGTTAGTGTAGTGAATGTAATGTTAGTGGGGAGAATGTAATGTTAGTGTAGTGAATGTAATGTTAGTGTGGTGAATGTAATGTTAGTGTGGTGAATGTAATGTTAGTGTGGTGAATGTAATGTTAGTGTAGTGAATGTAATGTTAGTGTGGTGAATGTAATGTTAGTGTAGTGAATGTAATGTTAGTGTGGTGAATGTAATGTTAGTGTGGTGAATGTAATGTTAGTGTAGTGAATGTAATGTTAGTGTGGTGAATGTAATGTTAGTGTGGTGAATGTAATGTTAGTGTAGTGAATGTAATGTTAGTGTAGTGAATGTAATGTTAGTGTAGTGAATGTAATGTTAGTGTGGTGAATGTAATGTTAGTGTAGTGAATGTAATGTTAGTGTAGTGAATGTAATGTTAGTGTGGTGAATGTAATGTTAGTGTAGTGAACATAAGAACATAAGAACATAAGAACGAAGGAACACTGCAGAAGGCCTACTGGCCCATGCGAGGCAGGTCCAAGTCCCTACCGGCTTAAGCCAATGCACCCAACCTAGTCAGGTCAGGTCACATTGACTTAAGGGAGGAACACGGCAACCGACCTGTTAGCACAAGCTGTCAGGTCCAACTCACACCCACCCACATCTACTCATGTATTTATCCAACCTATTTTTAAAGCTACACAACGTTCTGGCCTCTATAACGGTACTTGGGAGTTTGTTCCACTCATCCACAACTCTATTACCAAACCAGTACTTTCCTATATCCCTCCTGAATCTGAATTTTTCCAACTTAAAACCATTGCTGCGAGTCCTGTCTAGGCTAGATATTTTCAGCACACTATTTACATCCCCTTTATTTATTCCTGTCTTCCACTTATAAACCTCAATCATATCCCCCCTAATTCTACGTCTTTCTAGAGAGTGCAGTTTCAGGGCCCTTAGTCTATCCTCATAGGGAAGGTTTCTGATACATGGGATCATCTTTGTCATCCTCCTTTGTACATTTTCCAGAGAATTTATATCCATTCTGTAATACGGTGACCAAAACTGTGCAGCATAATCTAAATGAGGCCTAACCAAGGATGTATAGAGTTGAAGAACAACCTGAGGACTCCTATTATTTATGCTTCTTGATATGAAGCCAAGGATTCTATTAGCTTTATTGCGAACACTTATGCACTGTTGTCTTGGTTTCAGATTACTGCTAACCAGAACTCCTAAATCTTTTTCGCAATCCGTAATATTAAGATCTACATTATTTAGTTTATATGTGGCATGGTTATTGTCCTGTCCAACATTTAGAACTTTGCATTTGTCTATATTAAACTGCATCTGCCACTTCTCCGACCACTGCATCAGTCTATTCAAATCCTCCTGGAGTGCTCGAATGTCCTCGTCAGAATGAACTCGACGGCCTATTTTGGTGTCATCGGCAAACTTGCCGATGTCGCTCTTTATGCCCTCATCTATGTCGTTTATGTAGATTGTGAACAGCAGGGGGCCCAACACTGACCCCTGTGGAACACCGCTCGTGACGCCTCCCCACTCTGACTTCTCCCCATTTATGCAAACTCTCTGCTGCCTATTTGTCAACCATGCCTCTATCCAGGAAAAAATTTCTCCTCCTATTCCATGTGCTTTAATTTTCCTCAATAGTCTCTGATGTGGGACCCTGTCAAAAGCCTTACTGAAGTCCATATACACAATATCATATTCATTACCATGATCTACCTCCTCAAATACCTTAGTGAAAAAAGTTAATAAATTCGTAAGGCAGGAACGCCCCTTTGTAAAACCATGCTGAGATTCGTTGATTAATTTATGCTTTTCAAGGTGGCTACGAACTGCCTCGGCAATTATTGATTCCATAAATTTTCCCACTATGGAGGTTAGGCTTATTGGTCTATAGTTCGAAGCTAAGGACCTGTCACCTGTTTTGAAAATAGGTATCACATTTGCCATTTTCCACTTATCTGGCACCATGCCAGTTTGTAGTGATATGTTGAAAAGATTAGCCAAAGGTGTGCTAAGCTCCTCTTTACATTCCTTTAGAACCCTTGCATACAGTTCATCAGGGCCTGGGGATTTGTTAGGTTTTAATTTATCTATTTGCCTAAGGACCGGGTCACAAGTGACATGGTCCTTAGGCAAATAGATAAATTAAAACCTAACAAATCCCCAGGCCCTGATGAACTGTATGCAAGGGTTCTAAAGGAATGTAAAGAGGAGCTTAGCACACCTTTGGCTAATCTTTTCAACATATCACTACAAACTGGCATGGTGCCAGATAAGTGGAAAATGGCAAATGTGAATGTAATGTTAGTGGGGAGAATGTAATGTTAGTGTAGTGAATGTAATGTTAGTGTGGTGAATGTAATGTTAGTGTGGTGAATGTAATGTTAGTGTGGTGAATGTAATGTTAGTGTAGTGAATGTAATGTTAGTGTGGTGAATGTAATGTTAGTGTGGTGAATGTAATGTTAGTGTAGTGAATGTAATGTTAGTGTAGTGAATGTAATGTTAGTGTGGTGAATGTAATGTTAGTGTAGTGAATGTAATGTTAGTGTGGTGAATGTAATGTTAGTGTAGTGAATGTAATGTTAGTGTGGTGAATGTAATGTTAGTGTAGTGAATGTAATGTTAGTGTAGTGAATGTAATGTTAGTGTAGTGAATGTAATGTTAGTGTGGTGAATGTAATGTTAGTGTAGTGAATGTAATGTTAGTGTAGTGAATGTAATGTTAGTGTAGTGAATGTAATGTTAGTGTAGTGAATGTAATGTTAGTGTGGTGAATGTAATGTTAGTGTAGTGAATGTAATGTTAGTGTGGTGAATGTAATGTTAGTGTAGTGAATGTAATGTTAGTGTAGTGAATGTAATGTTAGTGTAGTGAATGTAATGTTAGTGTGGTGAATGTAATGTTAGTGTAGTGAATGTAATGTTAGTGTGGTGAATGTAATGTTAGTGTAGTGAATGTAATGTTAGTGTAGTGAATGTAATGTTAGTGTAGTGAATGTAATGTTAGTGTGGTGAATGTAATGTTAGCGGGGTGAATGTAATGTTAGTGGGGAGAATGTAATGTTAGTGGGGTGAATGTAATGTTAGCGGGGTGAATGTAATGTTAGTGGGGTGAATGTAATGTTAGTGGGGAGAATGTAATGTTAGTGGGGAGAATGTAATGTTAGTGGGGTGAATGTAATGTTAGTGGGGAGAATGTAATGTTAGTGGGGAGAATGTAATGTTAGTGGGGTGAATGTAATGTTAGTGTAGTGAATGTAATGTTAGTGTAGTGAATGTAATGTTAGCGGGATGAATGTAATGTTAGTGGGGTGAATGTAATGTTAGTGGGGTCAATGTAATGTTAGTGTAGTGAATGTAATGTTAGCGGGATGAATGTAATGTTAGTGGGGTGAATGTAATGTTAGTGGGGTCAATGTAATGTTAGTGTAGTAAATGTAATGTTAGTGGGGTCAATGTAATGTTAGTGTAGTGAATGTAATGTTAGTGGGGTGAATGTAATGTTAGTGGGGAGAATGTAATGTTAGTGTGGTGAATGTAATGTTAGCGGGGAGAATGTAATGTTAGTGTGGTGAATGTAATGTTAGTGGGGAGAATGTAATGTTAGTGGGGAGAATGTAATGTTAGTGGGGTGAATGTAATGTTAGTGGGGAGAATGTAATGTTAGTGGGGTGAATGTAATGTTAGTGGGGTGAATGTAATGTTAGTGGGGAGAATGTAATGTTAGTGGGGAGAATGTAATGTTAGTGTGGTGAATGTAATGTTAGTGGTGAGAATGTAATGTTAGAGGGGAGAATGTAATGTTAGTGGGGACAATGTAATGTTATTGGGGTGACTGTAATGTTAGTGTAGTGAATGTAATGTTAGTGTAGTGAATGTAATGTTAGTGTAGTGAATGTAATGTTAGTGTGGTGAATGTAATGTTAGTGTAGTGAATGTAATGTTAGTGTAGTGAATGTAATGTTAGTGGGGAGAATGTAATGTTAGTGGGGAGAATGTAATGTTAGTGGGGAGAATGTAATGTTAGTGAGGAGAATGTAATGTTAGTGTAGTGAATGTAATGTTAGTGTAGTGAATGTAATGTTAGTGTAGTGAATGTAATGTTAGTGTGGTGAATGTAATGTTAATGTGGTGAATGTAATGTTAGTGTGGTGAATGTAATGTTAGTGTAGTGAATGTAATGTTAGTGTGGTGAATGTAATGTTAGTGTAGTGAATGTAATGTTAATGTGGTGAATGTAATGTTAGTGTGGTGAATGTGATGTTAGTGTAGTGAATGTAATGTTAGTGTGGTGAATGTAATGTTAGTGTGGTGAATGTAATGTTAGTGTAGTGAATGTAATTTTAATGTGGTGAATGTAATGTTAGTGTGGTGAATGTGATGTTAGTGTAGTGAATGTAATGTTAGTGTGGTGAATGTAATGTTAGTGTAGTGAATGTAATGTTAATGTGGTGAATGTAATGTTAGTGTAGTGAATGTAATGTTAGTGTAGTGAATGTAATGTTAGTGTAGTGAATGTAATGTTAGTGGGGAGAATGTAATGTTAGTGTGGTGAATGTAATGTTAGTGTAGTGAATGTAATGTTAGTGTGGTGAATGTAATGTTAGTGTAGTGAATGTAATGTTAATGTGGTGAATGTAATGTTAGTGTGGTGAATGTGATGTTAGTGTAGTGAATGTAATGTTAGTGTGGTGAATGTAATGTTAGTGTAGTGAATGTAATGTTAATGTGGTGAATGTAATGTTAGTGTAGTGAATGTAATGTTAGTGTAGTGAATGTAATGTTAGTGTAGTGAATGTAATGTTAGTGGGGAGAATGTAATGTTAGTGTGGTGAATGTAATGTTAGTGTAGTGAATGTAATGTTAGTGTGGTGAATGTAATGTTAGTGTGGTGAATGTAATGTTAGTGTAGTGAATGTAATGTTAGTGTAGTGAATGTAATGTTAGTGTAGTGAATGTAATGTTGGTGTGGTGAATGTAATGTTAGTGTGGTGAATGTAATGTTAGAGTAGTGAATGTAATGTTAGTGTGGTGAATGTAATGTTAGTGTGGTGAATGTAATGTTAGTGTAGTGAATGTAATGTTAGTGTGGTGAATGTAATGTTAGTGTGGTGAATGTAATGTTAGTGTAGTGAATGTAATGTTAGTGTAGTGAATGTAATGTTAGTGTAGTGAATGTAATGTTAGTGTAGTGAATGTAATGTTAGTGTGGTGAATGTAATGTTAGTGTAGTGAATGTAATGTTAGTGTAGTGAATGTAATGTTAGTGTAGTGAATGTAATGTTAGTGTAGTGAATGTAATGTTAGTGTAGTGAATGTAATGTTAGTGTGGTGAATGTAATGTTAGTGTGGTGAATGTAATGTTAGTGTAGTGAATGTAATGTTAGTGTAGTGAATGTAATGTTAGTGTAGTGAATGTAATGTTAGTGTAGTGAATGTAATGTTAGTGTAGTGAATGTAATGTTAGTGTAGTGAATGTAATGTTAGTGTGGTGAATGTAATGTTAGTGGGGAGAATGTAATGTTAGTGTAGTGAATGTAATGTTAGTGAAGTGAATGTAATGTTAGTGTAGTGAATGTAATGTTAGTGTAGTGAATGTAATGTTAGTGTAGTGAATGTAATGTTAGTGGGGAGAATGTAATGTTAGTGTAGTGAATGTAATGTTAGTGAAGTGAATGTAATGTTAGTGTAGTGAATGTAATGTTAGTGTAGTGAATGTAATGATAGTGGGGAGAATGTAATGTTAGTGTAGTGAATGTAATGTTAGTGTAGTGAATGTAATGTTAGTGTGGTGAATGTAATGTTAGTGTAGTGAATGTAATGTTAGTGTAGTGAATGTAATGTTAGTGTAGTGAATGTAATGTTAGTGTAGTGAATGTAATGTTAGTGTAGCGAATGTAATGTTAGTGTAGTGAATGTAATGTTAGTGTAGTGAATGTAATGTTAGTGTAGTGAATGTAATGTTAGTGTGGTGAATGTAATGTTAGTGTGGTGAATGTAATGTTAGTGGGGAGAATGTAATGTTAGTGGGGAGAATGTAATGTTAGTGTAGTGAATGTAATGTTAGTGGGGAGAATGTAATGTTAGTGGGGAGAATGTAATGTTAGTGTAGTGAATGTAATGTTAGTGTAGTGAATGTAATGTTAGTGTAGTGAATGTAATGTTAGTGTGGTGAATGTAATTTTAGTGTAGTGAATGTAATGTTAGTGTAGTGAATGTAATGTTAGTGTAGTGAATGTATTGTTAGTGTGGTGAATGTAATGTTAGTGTGGTGAATGTAATGTTAGTGGGGAGAATGTAATGTTAGTGGGGAGAATGTAATGTTAGTGGGGAGAATGTAATGTTAGTGGGGAGAATGTAATGTTAGTGTAGTGAATGTAATGTTAGTGTAGTGAATGTAATGTTAGTGTAGTGAATGTAATGTTAGTGTAGTGAATGTAATGTTAGTGTAGTGAATGTAATGTTAGTGTAGTGAATGTAATGTTAGTGGGGAGAATGTAATGTTAGTGTGGTGAATGTAATGTTAGTGTAGTGAATGTAATGTTAGTGTGGTGAATGTAATGTTAGTGTAGTGAATGTAATGCTAGTGTAGTGAATGTAATGTTAGTGTAGTGAATGTAATGTTAGTGGGGAGAATGTAATGTTAGTGTGGTGAATGTAATGTTAGTGTAGTGAATGTAATGTTAGTGTAGTGAATGTAATGTTAGTGTAGTGAATGTAATGTTAGTGTGGTGAATGTAATGTTAGTTTAATGAATGTAATGTTAGTGTCGTGAATGTAATGTTAGTGGGGAGAATGTAATGTTAGTGGGGAGAATGTAATGTTAGTGGGGAGAATGTAATGTTAGTGGGGAGAATGTAATGTTAGTGGGGAGAATGTAATGTTAGTGGGGAGAATGTAATGTTAGTGTAGTGAATGTAATGTTAGTGTAGTGAATGTAATGTTAGTGGGGAGAATGTAATGTTAGTGGGGAGAATGTAATGTTAGTGGGGAGAATGTAATGTTAGTGTAGTGAATGTAATGTTAGTGTAGTGAATGTAATGTTAGTGTAGTGAATGTAATGTTAGTGTAGTGAATGTAATGTTAGTGTAGTGAATGTAATGTTAGTGTAGTGAATGTAATGTTAGTGTGGTGAATGTAATGTTAGTGTGGTGAATGTAATGTTAGTGTAGTGAATGTAATGTTAGTGTAGTGAATGTAATGTTAGTGTAGTGAATGTAAAGTTAGTGTGGTGAATGTAATGTTAGTGTAGTGAATGTAATGTTAGTGTAGTGAATGTAATGTTAGTGTAGTGAATGTAATGTTAGTGTAGTGAATGTAATGTTAGTGGGGAGAATGTAATGTTAGTGTAGTGAATGTAATGTTAGTGAAGTGAATGTAATGTTAGTGTAGTGAATGTAATGTTAGTGTAGTGAATGTAATGTTAGTGGGGAGAATGTAATGTTAGTGTAGTGAATGTAATGTTAGTGTAGTGAATGTAATGTTAGTGTAGTGAATGTAATGATAGTGTAGTGAATGTAATGTTAGTGTAGTGAATGCAATGTTAGTGGGGAGAATGTAATGTTAGTGTAGTGAATGTAATGTTAGTTTAGTGAATGTAATGTTAGTGGGGAGAATGTAATGTTAGTGTGGTGAATGTAATGTTAGTGTAGTGAATGTAATGTTAGTGTAGTGAATGTAATGTTAGTGTGGTGAATGTAATGTTAGTGTAGTGAATGTAATGTTAGTGTAGTGAATGTAATGTTAGTGTAGTGAATGTAATGTTAGTGTAGTGAATGTAATGTTAGTGTAGTGAATGTAATGATAGTGGGGAGAATGTAATGATAGTGAAGTGAATGTAATGTTAGTGTAGTGAATGTAATGTTAGTGTAGTGAATGTAATGATAGTGGGGAGAATGTAATGTTAGTGTAGTGAATGTAATGTTAGTGTAGTGAATGTAATGTTAGTGGGGAGAATGTAATGTTAGTGTAGTGAATGTAATGTTAGTGTAGTGAATGTAATGTTAGTGTAGTGAATGTAATGTTAGTGGGGAGAATGTAATGTTAGTGTAGTGAATGTAATGTTAGTGTAGTGAATGTATGTTAGTGTTAGTGTAGTGTGGTGAATGTAATGTTAGTGTAGTGAATGTAATGTTAGTGTAGTGAATGTAATGTTAGTGGGGAGAATGTAATGTTAGTGTAGTGAATGTAATGTTAGTGTAGTGAATGTAATGTTAGTGTAGTGAATGTAATGTTAGTGTAGTGAATGTAATGTTAGTGTGGTGAATGTAATGTTAGTGTGGTGAATGTAATGTTAGTGTAGTGAATGTAATGTTAGTGTAGTGAATGTAATGTTAGTGTGGTGAATGTAATGTTAGTGTGGTGAATGTAATGTTAGTGTAGTGAATGTAATGTTAGTGTGGTGAATGTAATGTTAGTGGGGAGAATGTAATGTTAGTGTAGTGAATGTAATGTTAGTGTAGTGAATGTAATGTTAGTGTAGTGAATGTAATGTTAGTGTAGTGAATGTAATGTTAGTGGGGAGAATGTAATGTTAGTGTAGTGAATGTAATGTTAGTGTAGTGAATGTAATGTTAGTGTAGTGAATGTAATGTTAGTGTGGTGAATGTAATGTTAGTGTAGTGAATGTAATGTTAGTGTAGTGAATGTAATGTTAGTGTGGTGAATGTAATGTTAGTGTGGTGAATGTAATGTTCGTGTAGTGAATGTAATGTTAGTGTGGTGAATGTAATGTTAGTGGGGAGAATGTAAT
Organism: Cherax quadricarinatus; assembly: GCF_038502225.1. Classification (NCBI taxonomy): domain Eukaryota; kingdom Metazoa; phylum Arthropoda; class Malacostraca; order Decapoda; family Parastacidae; genus Cherax; species Cherax quadricarinatus. The sequence goes on along the minus strand of NC_091353.1, from coordinate 2,730,373 downwards.
GTTAGTGTGGTGAATGTAATGTTAGTGGGGAGAATGTAATGTTAGTGTAGTGAATGTAATGTTAGTGTAGTGAATGTAATGTTAGTGTAGTGAATGTAATGTTAGTGTAGTGAATGTAATGTTAGTGTAGTGAATGTAATGTTAGTGTAGTGAATGTAATGTTAGTGGGGAGAATGTAATGTTAGTGTAGTGAATGTAATGTTAGTGTAGTGAATGTAATGTTAGTGTAGTGAATGTAATGTTAGTTTAGTGAATGTAATGTTAGTGGGGAGAATGTAATGTTAGTGTGGTGAATGTAATGTAATGTTAGTGTAGTGAATGAATGTGGTGAATGTAATGTTAGTGTAGTGAATGTAATGTTAGTGTGGAATGTAATGTTAAGTGTAATGTAGTAGTAATGTAGTGAATGTAATGTTAGTGTAGTGAATGTAATGTTAGTGTGTAGTGAACGTAATGTTAGTGGTTAGGAGAATGTAATGTTAGTGTGGTGAATGTAATGTTAGTGTAGTGAATGTAATCTTATGTTTAGTGAATGTAATGTTAGTGTGGTGAATGTAATGTTATGTTAGTGTGGTGAATGTAATGTTAGTGTAGTGAATGTAATGTTAGTGTGGTGAATGTAATGTTAGTGTAGTGAATGTAATGTTAGTGTAGTGAATGTAATGTTAGTGTGGTGAATGTAATGTTAGTGTAGTGAATGTAATGTTAGTGGGGAGAATGTAATGTTAGTGTGGTGAATGTAATGTTAGTGTAGTGAATGCAATGTTATGAGAATGTAATGTTAGTGCGGTGAATGTAACGTTAGTGCAGTGAATGGCCGTTAGTGGGGAGAACGTAACGCTAGCGCATAACGTAACGTTATGTAAGGAATGCAATGTTAGTGGCGGAATGCAACGTTAGTGCGTGGCAACGGTTGTTAGTATATCGCAATGTTATGCGGGTGAAATGTAACGTTAGTGTAGGGTGGAATGCAATGTTAGTGGTGAATGTAACGTTAGTGGCGGAATGTAATGTTAGTGCAGTGGAATGCAATGTTAGTGGTGAATGTGCACGTTAGTGTGGTGAATGTGAATGTTAGGTGTAGTGAATGTAATGTTAGTGAAAGAATCGCAATGTTAGTGTAGTGGAATGTAACGTTAGTGCAGTGAATGCAACGTTAGTGAAAGGAATGTAATGTTATGTAGTGAATGTAACGTTAGTGTAGGAATGTAATGTTAGTAGTGAACGTAACAAAACAGTGTAGTGAATGTAATGTTAGTGTGGTGGAATGTAATGTTAGTGTATGGAATGTAATGTTATGAATAAATGTTAGTGCAGAATGTAACGTTAGTGCGGTGAATGCAACGTTAGTGTGGTGAATGTAACGTTAGGTGTGGTGAATGCAATGCTAGTGAAAGGAATGTAACTAGTGGCAATGGAACGTTAGTGTAAGAATGTAATGTTTAGTGTAGCAATGTGAATGTTAGTGTAGTGAATGTAACAGTGGTGGAATGTAATGTTAGTGTAGTGAATGTAATGTTAGTGTGGTGAATGCACGTTAGTAGTGAATGTAATGTTAGGTGTGGTGAATGTAATGTTAGTGTAGTGAATGTAATGTTAGTGTAGTGAATGTACGTTAGTGTAGAATGCAATGTTAGTGTATGAACGTAAATAGTGAAAGTAAATGTAATGTTAGTGTAGTGAATAATAAGTAAAGAATGTAATGTTAGTGCAGTGAATGAATTAGTGTGGTGAATGTAATGTTATAGTGAATGTACGTTAGCAGAAAGGAATGAACGTTATGTAGTGAAATTTAAAATGTTAGTGTGGTGAACGAATTAGCGGTGAATGTAATTAGTGGGGAGAATGTAATGCGTTAAAGTGAATGCAATGTTACGTAAGGAATGCAATGCTAGTAAGAGAATCGCAATGTTAGTGGGACCGTAATGCGAGCGGGGGAGAATGTAATGTTAGGGGTGAATGTAATGTTATAGAGAATGTACGTTAGTAAAGAGAATGCAATGTTAGTGTGTGGAATGTAACGTTAGTGAAAGGAATGCAATGTTATGAGTAACAAACGAAAGGGACGAATGTAATGTTAGTGGGGTGAATGAATATTAAAAAAATACCGCAACGTTAGTGCAGTGGAATGTAATTAGGCGTGGATTGAATGCAATGTTAGTGGGGCGGGAATGTAATGTTAGTAACAATGTGCAATGCTAGTGTAGTAAATGCAACGTTAGTAAACACAACATGGTGCAGTGAATGTAATGTTAGTGGGGGTGAATGTAATGTTAGTGTGGCAGAAATGTAAATAATAGTGGTGAAATGTAACGTTAGCGAGAATGTAAATGTTAGTGTGGTGAACGTAATGTTAGTGAGAATGTAATGTTAGTGGGGAATGTACTTAGTGGGGGTGAATGTAATGTTAGTGGGTGAGAAAATGTGAATGTTAGTGGGGTGGAATGTAATGTTGAAGGCAGTTCAATAGGAGAATAATGTTAGTGAGAATGCACACAGGTGAGAATGTAATGTTAGTATGAGAATAATGTTAGAGGAGAACGTAACGTTAGTGGACAATGTAATGTTATTGGGGTGATCAGAACATGGTAGTGAATGTAATGTTAGTAAAGTGAATGTAATGTTAGTGCAGTGAATGCAATGCTAGTGCAGTGAACGTAACGTTAGTGCAGTGAATGCAATTTAACAGCATAGTGAATGCACGTTAGTGTGGAGAATGTAATGTTAGGGAGAATGTAATGTTATAAAGAGAATGCATCAAGTTAGTATGAGAATGTAACTAGGTGAAGAACGTAATGTTAGCAGTGAACGTAATGTTAGTATGAACGTAACGTTAGGCGTGGTGAATCGTAACGTTAATTTGGTGAATGTAATGTTAGTGGTGGAATGCAATGTTAGGTGCAGTGAATGTAATGTTAATGCGGTGAATGTAATGTTAGTGTAGTGAATGTAATGTTAGTGTAGTGAATGTAAATGTTAGTGTATGAATGTAATGTTAGTGGGGGAGAAATGTAATGTTAGTGTAGGAATGTGTAATGTTAGTAGTGAATGTAATGTTAGTGTGGTGAATGTAATGTTAGTAAGGAACGTAATACACGTAGTGAATGTAATGTTAGTGTGGGTGAATGTGATTTAGTGTAGTGAATGTAATGTTAGTGTGGTGAAATGTACGTTAGTGTAGCGAATGCAATGGTTAATGCAGGAATGTAATGTTATGCAGTGAATGTAATGTTAAAGTAGTGAATGCAATGTTAGGTGCAGTGAATGCACGTTAGTGTGGAGAATGTAATGTTAGTGTAGAACGTAATATGGTAGAATAACAATGTTAGTGGTGAATGTAATAAGAAATGAATGTAATGTTAGTGTAAAGAATGTAATGTTAGTGTAGAATGTAATGAACGAAGTAGTGAATGTAATGTTAGGTGTGGTGAACGTAACACATGTGAATGGTCGAGGGGTAGTGGAATGGAACGTTAGTGTATAATGCACGTTAGTGTGGTGAACGTGTAATGTTAGTGCAGTGGAATGCACGTTAGTGCGGTGAATGTAACGTTAGTGTGGTGAATGTAATGTTAGTGTAGTGAAATTTAACGTTAGTGTAGTGAACAACGTTAGTGGAAGAATGTAATGTTAGTGTAAAGTGAATGCAATGTTAGTGTAGTGAAATGTAACGTTAGTGCAGTGAATGTAATTTGGTAGTGTGTGAATGCAATGTTAGTGAAAGTAATGGAATGTTGCGCAGTGAATGTAATGTTAAAGAGTGAATGTAATGTTAGTGCAGTGAATGTACCGTGCAGCGAATGGAATGTTAGTGTGGCGGAATAACGTTAGTGTGTAGTGAACGTAATGTTAGTGCAGTGAATGTACGTTAGTGTGGTGAATGCAATGTTTAGTGTGGTGAATGCACGTTAGTGTAAGAATGCAATGTTATGTGGAATGCATGCTGCGTGGTGAATGAATGTTAGTAGTGAACGCAATGTTAGTGTAAAGGAACGGAATGTTAGTGGTATAACGCGTTATAAAGGAATGAATTGTTATGGTGAATGTGATCAAGAAAAAGAAGTGAATCGTAATTAGTAGGAATGTAACGTTAGTGCAGTGAATGCAATGCTGGCGTAGTGAATGCACGTTAGTGTAGTTGAATGTAATGTTAGTGTGGTGAAATCGTAATGTTAGTGGAGAATGTAATGTTAGCGTAGTGAATGCAATGTTAGTGAAGTGAATGTAATGTTAGTGTAGAATCGTAATGCTGAATGCAGGAATGTAATGTTAGTGTATGAATGTAATGTTAGTGGAGAATGTTATAAAGAAAGTGAATGTAATGTTAGTGAAGCAACGTAATGTTAGTAGTGAATGTAACGTTAGTGCAGTGAATGTAGCCGATAGTGGGGAGAATGTAAATGTTAGTGTAGTGAATGTAATGTTAGTGTAGTGAATGTACGTTAGGTATGAATGTAATGTTAGTGTAGTGAATGTAACGTTAGTAGAACTGCAATGTTAGTGCAGTGAAAATGTTAGTGGTAGAAGAATGTAATGTTAGTGTAGTGAATGTACGTTAGTGTAGTGAATGTAATGTTAGTGTAGGAATGTAATGCTGAAGTGTAGTGGAATGTACGTTATGTGTGGTGGAATGTAATGTTAGTGTATGAACAACGTTAGTGTAGCGAATGCATCGTTAGTGTAGTGAATGAATGTTAGTGTGAATGAATGTAATGTTAGTGTAGCGAACGTAACGTTAGTGCAGTGAATGCAATGTTATTAGCGTAGGAATGCAATGTTAGTGTAGTGAATGTAATGTTAGTGTAGCGAATGTAATGTTAGTGTGAGTGAATGCAATGTTAGTAGTGAATGTAATGTTAGTGTAGTGAATGTAACGTTTAGTGTAGTGAACGTAATGCTAGTGTGGTGAATGTAAATGTTAGTGTAGTGAATGTAACGTTAGTGTAGTGAATGTAATGTTAGTGTAGTGAATGTAATGTTAGTAGAGAACGTAACGTTAGTGTGAAAGGAATTTGGTTATGTGTAGTGAATGTAATGTTAGTGGGGAGAATGTAATGTTAGTGTAGTGAATGTAATGTTAGTGGGGAGAATGTAATGTTAGTGGGGAGGGCAGTTTAAACATGTGTTAAGCAGAACATAACAGGCAGGTGGGGAGTAACTGGATACTCTGAGATTGTGGGAGGAGGGGGAGGGGAGGTTATGGGGAGGTGAGGGGAGGGGAGGCTAGGAGGGAGGTGGAGGGAGAGGGGAGGTGGAGGTGAGGAGGAGGATGTGTGAAGGAGGGAGGAGGGGGGAGGAGGTAGAGGAAGTGAGGAGAGGGCGAGGAGGTGGTGGGAGCCAGAGGGAGAGGGGAGGAGGTGGGGAAGTGAGGAGAGGGGGGAGGAGGTGGGGAAGGAGGGAGAGGAGGAGGTGGGGAAGTGAGGGGAGAGGGGAGGAGGTGGGGAGGTGAGGGGAGAGAGGGAGGAGGATGGGGTAGTGAGGAGAGGGGAGGAGGGGGAGGAGGGAGAGGAGTGAGATGGGGGAAGTGAGGGGAGAGGAGGGGCGGGGAGGAGGGGAGAGGGGAGGAGGAAGGAGGGAGAGGAGGAGGTGGGGGAGGTGAGGGAGAGGGGGAGGAGGGGGAAGAGGAGAGGGGAGAGGTGGGAGAAGCGAGGGGAGAGGGGGAGGAGGTGGGGGAAGTGAGGGGAGAGGGGAGGTGGGGAAGGAGGAGAGGGGAGGAGGTGGGGAGGAGGAGGAGGTGGGGAGGTGGAGGGAAAGGGGAGGCGGTGGGGAAGTGAGGGGAGGGGGAGGAGGTGGGGGGAGGAGAGGCTGGAGGTGGGGAGGGGAGGAGAGGTGGGAGGAGGTGGAAGGAGGGGGAGGAGGTGGGGGAGGTGAGGGGAGAGGGGGAGGAGGTGGGGGAGGTGAGGGGAGAGGGGGAGGAGGTGGGGGAGGGGAGGAAGTCTTAACGCTACTTTTCTAAATCCCAGAGTTAAATGTCCAGTAGAATGATAATAACTAGTAGAATGATAATAACTAGTAGAATGATAATAACTAGTAGAATGATAATAACTAGTAGAATGATAATAACTAGTAGAATGATAATAACTAGTAGAATGATAATAACTAGTAGAATGATAATAACTAGTAGAATGATAATAACTAGTAGAAATGATAATAACTAGTAGAATGATGATAACTAGTAGAAATGATGATAACTAGTAGAAATGATAATAACTAGTAGAAATGATGATAATTAGTAGAATGATTGATGAACTATAAATGATAATAACTAGAATGATGATGTAAACTAGTAGGAATATAATAACTGTAGTAGAATGATAAAGGAATTAGTAGAACGACAACAACTGGCAGAACGATACCAACCAGTGAGAACGACGATAACTACAGAATGACGATAACCAGTAGAATGATAACAACCAGAACGATGATAACCAGTAGAATGACGATAACCAGTGATCGATGATAACCGTAGAATGTTTATTGTCCAGTATTCACATCGTAACGATAACAGAATATTGGTACCAGCAACACACAACGGCAGAACACTGATGAACGCTAAACATAACAACCAGCAGAATGATAAACCAAACATTGACAACTAGTAGAAATGATGACAACCCATAAATGACGTTGAACCTAGTAACATAATAACTGTAATACAATCTAGAATAATGATACCTGAAACATAACAACTAAAGAATGATAAATTTATAGAATAAGATATAAAACCAGCAGGCGACTGGCACCTGAAATGGCACGCACCAGGTAGCTGACAGAACCAAAATACACAACTAGAGAATGACAAATAACTAGGCTGGAATGACACCAATCTAATGAACATTACAAACCAGTGGTAATTATTAAATAACTAGTAGGAATGGTTGAACAATCTATAGAGCTATGTTAATAATTTATAGAAACGACGATAACCAGTAGAACGACAATAACCAGTAGAAATGAGGTCAACTGGCATGAAACGATAATAACTAGTAGAAATGATGATAACTGGTAGAACGATAACAATCCATAATTAACGACAACCAGTAGAAACGGGACGAGCAACCAGTGTAGAATGATGATAACTAGTTGAATGATAATAGCTAGTAGAATGATAATAACTAGTAGAATGATAATAACTAGTAGAATGATAATAACTAGTAGAATGATGATAACTAGTTGAATGATAATAGCTAGTAGAATGATAATAACTAGTAGAATGATAATAACTAGTAGAATGATGATAACTAGTAGAATGATGATAACTAGGAGAATGGTAATAACTAGTAGAATGATAATAACTAGTAGAATGATAATAACTAGTAGAATGATGATAACTAGTAGAATGATAATAACTAGTAGAATGATAATAACTAGTAGAATGATGATAACTAGTAGAATGATAATAACTAGTAGAGTGATGATAACTAGTAGAATGATAATAACTAGTAGAATGATAATAACTAGTAGAATGATAATAACTAGTAGAATGATAATAACTAGTAGAATGATAATAACTAGTAGAGTGATGATAACTAGTAGAATGATAATAGCTAGTAGAATGATGATAACTAGTAGAATGATAATAACTAGTAGAGTGATGATAACTAGTAGAATGATAATAACTAGTAGAATGATGATAACTAGTAGAATGATAAGAACTAGTAGAATGATAATAACTAGTAGAATGACAATAACTAGTAGAATTGTAACTAATAGAATGATGATAACTAGTAGAATGACAATAACTAGTAGAATGATAATAACTAGTAGAATGATAATAACTAGTAGAATGATAATAACTAGTAGAATGATAACTAGTAGAATGATGATAACTAGTAGAATGATAATAACTAGTAGAATGATAATAACTAATAGAATGTTGATAACTAGTAGAATGATGATAACTAGTAGAATGATAATAACTAGTAGAATGATGATAACTAGTAGAATGATAATAACTAGTAGAATGATAATAACTAGTAGAATGATAATAACTAGTAGAATGATAATAACTAGTAGAATGATAATAACCAGTAGAATGATAATAACTAGTAGAATGATATTAACTAGTAGAATGATATTAACTAGTAGAATGATAATAAATAGTAGAATGATGATAACTAGTAGAATGATAATAACTAGTAGAATGATAATAACTAGTCGAATGATAATAACTAGTAGAATGATAATAACTAGTAGAATTATAATAATTAGTAGAATGGTAATAACTAGTAGAATGATAATAACTAGTAGAATGATAATAACTAGTAGAATTATAATAACTAGTAGAATGATAATAACTAGTAGAATGATAATAACTAGAATGATAATAACTAGTAGAATGATGATAACTAGTAGAATGATAATAACTAGTAGAATTATAATAACTAGTAGAATCATAATAACTAGTAGAATGATAATAACTAGTAGAATGATAATAACTAATAGAATGATGATAACTAGTAGAGTGATAATAACTAGTAGAATGATGATAACTAGTAGAATGATAACTAGTAGAATGATAATAACTAGTAGAATGATAATAACTAGTAGAATGATAATAACTAGTAGAATGATGATAACTAGTAGAATGATAATAACTAGTAGAATGATAATAACTAGTAGAATGATAACTAATAGAATGATGATAACTAGTAGAATGATAATAACTAGTAGAATGATAATAACTAGTAGAATGATAATAACTATTAGAATGATAATAACTAGTAGAATGATGATAACTAGTAGAATGATAATAACTAGTAGAATGATAATAACTAGTAGAATGATAATAACTATTAGAATGATAATAACTAGTAGAATGATAATAACTAGTAGAATGATGATAACTAGTAGAATGATAATAACTAGTAGAATGATGATAACTAGTAGAATGATGATAACTAGTAGAATGATGATAACTAGTAGAATGATAATAACTAGTAGAATGATGATAACTAGTAGAATGATGATAACTAGTAGAATGATGATAACTAGTAGAATGATAATAACTAGTAGAATGATGATAACTAGTAGAATGATGATAACTAGTAGAATGATAATAGCTAGTAGAATGATAATAACTAGTAGAATGATAATAACTAGTAGAATGATAATAACTAGTAGAATGATGATAACTAGTAGAATGATAATAACTAGTAGAATGATAATAACTAGTAGAATGATGATAACTAGTAGAATGATAATAGCTAGTAGAATGATAATAACTAGTAGAATGATAATAACTAGTAGAATGATGATAACTAGTAGAATGATGATAACTAGGAGAATGGTAATAACTAGTAGAATGATAATAACTAGTAGAATGATAATAACTAGTAGAATGATGATAACTAGTAGAATGATAATAACTAGTAGAATGATAATAACTAGTAGAATGATGATAACTAGTAGAATGATAATAACTAGTAGAGTGATGATAACTAGTAGAATGATAATAACTAGTAGAATGATGATAACTAGTAGAATGATAATAACTAGTAGAATGATAATAACTAGTAGAATGATAATAACTAGTAGAATGATAATAACTAGTAGAGTGATGATAACTAGTAGAATGATAATAGCTAGTAGAATGATGATAACTAGTAGAATGATAATAACTAGTAGAGTGATGATAACTAGTAGAATGATAATAACTAGTAGAATGATGATAACTAGTAGAATGATAAGAACTAGTAGAATGATAATAACTAGTAGAATGACAATAACTAGTAGAATTGTAACTAATAGAATGACGATAACTAGTAGAATGACAATAACTAGTAGAATGATAATAACTAGTAGAATGATAATAACTAGTAGAATGATAACTAGTAGAATGATGATAACTAGTAGAATGATAATAACTAGTAGAATGATAATAACTAATAGAATGTTGATAACTAGTAGAATGATGATAACTAGTAGAATGATAATAACTAGTAGAATGATAATAACTAATAGAATGTTGATAACTAGTAGAATGTTGATAACTAGTAGAATGATAATAACTAATAGAATGTTGATAACTAGTAGAATGATAATAACTAGTAGAATGATAATAACTAGTAGAATGATGATAACTAGTAGAATGATAATAACTAGTAGAATGATAATAACTAGTAGAATGATAATAACTAGTAGAATGATAATAAATAGTAGAATGATAATAACTAGTAGAATGATAATAACTAGTAGAATGATAATAACTAGTAGAATGATATTAACTAGTAGAATGATAATAAATAGTAGAATGATGATAACTAGTAGAATGATAATAACTAGTAGAATGATAATAACTAGTAGAATGATGATAACTAGTAGAATGATAATAACTAGTAGAATGATAATAACTAGTCGAATGATAATAACTAGTAGAATGATAATAAATAGTAGAATGATAATAACTAGTAGAATGATAATAACTAGTAGAATGATAATAACTAGTCGAATGATAATAACTAGTCGAATGATAATAACTAGTAGAATGATAATAAATAGTAGAATGATAATAACTAGTAGAATGATAATAACTAGTAGAATGATAATAACTAGTAGAATGATAATAAATAGTAGAATGATAATAACTAGTAGAATGATAATAACTAGTAGAATGATAATAACTAGTCGAATGATAATAACTAGTAGAATGATAATAACTAGTAGAATTATAATAATTAGTAGAATGGTAATAACTAGTAGAATGATAATAACTAGTAGAATGATAATAACTAGTAGAATTATAATAACTAGTAGAATGATAATAACTAGTAGAATGATAATAACTAGAATGATGATAACTAGTAGAATGATAATAACTAGTAGAATGATAATAACTAGTAGAATGATAATAACTAGTAGAATGATAGTAACTAGTAGAATGATAATAACTAGTAGAATGATAATAACTAGTAGAATGATAGTAACTAGTAGAATGATAATAACTAATAGAATGATGATAACTAGTAGAGTGATAATAACTAGTAGAATGATGATAACTAGTAGAATGATAACTAGTAGTATGATAATAACTAGTAGAATGATAATAACTAGTAGAATGATAATAACTAGTAGAATGATAATAACTAGTAGAATGATGATAACTAGTAGAATGATAATAACTAGTAGAATGATAATAACTAGTATAATGATAATAACTAGTAGAATGATAATAACTAGTAGAATGATAATAACTAATAGAATGATGATAACTAGTAGAATGATAATAACTAGTAGAATGATGATAACTAGTAGAATGATGATAACTAGTAGAATGATAATAACTAGTAGAATGATAATAACTAGTAGAATGATAATAACTAATAGAATGATGATAACTAGTAGAATGATAATAACTAGTAGAATGATAATAACTAGTAGAATGATAATAACTAGTAGAATTATAATAACTAGTAGAATGATGATAACTAGTAGAATGATAATAACTAGTAGAATGATGATAACTAGTAGAATGATAATAACTAGTAGAATGATAATAACTAGTAGAATTATAATAACTAGTAGAATGATGATAACTAGTAGAATGATAATAACTAGTAGAATTATAATAACTAGTAGAATGATAATAACTAGTAGAATGATAATAACTAGTAGAATGATAATAACTAGTAGAATGATAATAACTAGTAGAATGATAATAACTAGTAGAATGATAATAACTAATAGAATGATGATAACTAGTAGAATGATAATAAGTAGTAGAATTATAATAACTAGTAGAATGATGATAACTAGTAGAATGATAATAACTAGTAGAATGATAATAACTAGTAGAATGATGATAACTAGTAGAATGATAATAACTAGTAGAATGATAATAACTAGTAGAATGATAATAACTAGTAGAATGATGATAACTAGTAGAATTATAATAACTAGTAGAATGATAATAACTAGTAGAATGATAATAACTAGTAGAATTATAATAACTAGTAGAATGATGATAACTAGTAGAATGATAATAACTAGTAGAATTATAATAACTAGTAGAATGATAATAACTAATAGAATGATGATAACTAGTAGAATGATAATAAGTAGTAGAATTATAATAACTAGTAGAATGATAACTAGTAGAATGATAACTAGTAGATTGATGATAAGTAATTAGTAGAATGATGATGACACCTTGTATTGTGGCAGGCTGCTACTAACAACCTGCTTAATCACTCCAGTAACCAGGTGTACTTGGTCTGTGACTTGGACGGTGACGTTGGTGGCGACCTGGTCTGTGACCTGGATGGTGACCTGGGTGGTGACTTGGGTGGTGACCAGGGTAGTGACCTGGGTGGTGACCTGGGTGGTGACCTGGGTGGTGACCTGGGTAGTGACCTGGTCTCTGACCTGGATGGTGTCCTGGGTGGTGACCTGGGTAGTGACCAGGGTAGTGACCTGGGTGGTGACCTGGGTGGTGACCTGGGTAGTGACCTGGTCTGTGACCTGGATGGTGACCTGGGTGGTGACTTGGGTGGTGACCAGGATAGTGACCTGGGTGGTTACCTGGGTGGTGACCTGGGTGGTGACCTGGGTAGTGACCTGGTCTGTGACCTGGATGGTGACCTGGGTAGTGACCTTGTCTGTGACCTGGATGGTGACCTGTGCGGTGACCTGGGTAGTGACCTTGTCTGTGACCTGCACGGTGACCTGGGTGGTTACCTTCAGAAATGAGAGAGAGAGAGAGAGAGAGAGAGAGAGAGAGAGAGAGAGAGAGAGAGAGAGAGAGAGAGAGAGAGAGAGAGAGAGAGAGAGAGAGAGAGAGAGAGAGAGAGATATCTTTACTGTCATCTGGTATAAAGGCAGCAGATGGAAGGAAGGGAACAGGTAAGACGAGAAGAGGAAGAGGCGATGTGGGAGAGTGATAATGTACCTGGGAAAGAGAGAGAGAGAGAGAGAGAGAGAGAGAGAGAGAGAGAGAGAGAGAGAGAGAGAGAGAGAGAGAGAGAGTGTACCTGGGAGTGATAGTGCACCTAGGAGAGTGATAGTGTACCTGGGAGACTAATAGTGCACCTGGGAGAGTGATAGTGTACCTGGGAGACTAATAGTGTACCTGGGAGAGTGATAGTGTACCTGGGAGACTAATAGTGTACCTGGGAGACTAATAGTGTACCTGGGAGAGTGATAGTGTACCTGGGAGAGTGGTAGTGTAGCTGGGAGTGATAGTGTACCTGGGAGTGATAGTGTACCTGGGAGTGATAGTGTATCTGGGAGAGTGATAGTGTACCTGGGAGTGATAGTGTACCTGGGAGTGATAGTGTACCTGGGAGAGTGATAGTGTGCCTGAGAGTGATAATGTACCTGGGAGAGCGATAGTGAACCAGGGAGAGTGATAGTGTATCTGGGAGTGATAATGTACCTGGGAGAGTGATAGTGTATCTGGGAGAGTGATAGTGTATCTGGGAGAGTGATAGTGTACCTGGGAGTGATAGTGTACCTGGGAGAGTGATAGTGTGTCTGGGAGAGTGATAGTGTATCTGGGAGAGTGATAGTGTACCTGGGAGTGATAGTGTACCTGGGAGAGTGATAGTGTGCCTGAGAGTGATAATGTACCTGGGAGAGCGATAGTGAACCAGGGAGAGTGATAGTGTATCTGGGAGTGATAGTGTACCTGGGAGAGTGATAGTGTACCTTAGAGAGAGAGTAATAGTGTACCTGGGAGAGTGATAGTGTACCTGGGAGTGATGGTGTACCTGGGAGAATGATAGTGTACCTGGCAGTGATAGTGCACCTGGGAGAGTAATAGTGTACCTGGGAGAGTGATAGTGTACCTGTGAGTGATAGTGTACCTGGGAGAGTAATAGTGTGTCTGGGAGAGCGATAGTGTACCTGGGAGTGATAGTGTACCTGGGAGTGATAGTGTATCTGGGAGAGTGATAGTGAACCTGGGGGGAGTGATAGTGTACCTGGGAGACTGACAGTGTACCTGGGAGACTGATAGTGTACCTGGGAGACTGATAGTGTACCTGGGAGACTGACAGTGTACCTGGGAGACTGATAGTGTACCTGGGAGACTGACAGTGTACCTGGGAGACTGATAGTGTACCTGGGAGACTGATAGTGTACCTGGGAGACTGACAGTGTACCTGGGAGTGATAGTGTACCTGGGAGTGATAGTGTACATGGGAGAGATGGTAATAGTAGTAGTGATAATAGTAGCATTAGCAGTAGCAGTAATAGTAGTAGTAGTAATAGTAGTAGTAATAATAGTAACAGCAGCAGCAACAGCAGCAGCAACAGCAGCATGGCACCCAGCAGCAGCAAATAAATGCAAACACAGCAACAGCAGCAGCAACAGCAGCAGCAGCAATAGCAGCAGCAGCAACAGCAGCAGCAATAACAGCAACAGCAGCAACGCAGCAGCAGCAAATTGGCAACAGCAGCAACAGCAGCAGCAGCAGCAACCAGCAGCAGCACACAGCGTTGTTGCCAGCACAGCAGCAGCAGCAGCAGCAATAGCAGCAGCAGCAACAACAGCAGCAGCTCCAACAGCAGCAGCAATAACACCAACAGCAGCAATAGCAGCAGCAGCAACAGCAACAGCAGCAACAGTGAGCAGCAGCAACAAGCGTCGGCAGCAACAGCAGCAGCAGCAACAACAGCAGCAGCAACAGGCAGCAGCAAATAACAGCAAATGGCAGCAACAGCAGCAGCAAAGCAATACAACAGCAGCAACAGGCAGCAGCAACAGCAACCGTTAAGCAACAGCAGCAGCAGCAATAGCAGCATCACCAACAGCAAGTTACTAACAGCAGCAGTACAGCAACAGCAGCAGCAGGCAACAAACACAGCAGCAGCAGCAATAGCAGCAGCAACAGCAGCAGCAGCAACAGCACCAGCAGCAATAAAAAGGTTAGCAACAGCAGCAGCAGCAGCACCAGCAGCAGCAATAGCAGCAGCAGCAACAGCAGCAGCAGCAACAGCAGCAGCAGCATCAGCAGCAGCAACAACAGCAGCAGCAGCAATAGCAGCAATAGCAGCAGCAACAGTATATAGCACGCAGCAGCAGTACCAGCAGCGAGCAGCAACAGCAGCATCATCAACAACAGCAGCAGCAACAGCAGCAGCAGCAACAGCAGCAGCAGCAACAGCAGCACAACAACAGCGGTTGCTGTTTTTTGGCCAGCAGCAGCAGCAGCAGTACCAGCAGCAGCAACAGCAGCAGCAGCAACAGCAACAGCAGCAGCAGCAACAGCAGCAGCAGCAGCAACAGCAGCAGCAGTTACAGCAACAGCAGCAGCGTTACAGCAACAGCATAGCAGCAGCAACAGCAGCAGCATAAATAGCGCAGTACCAGCAGCAGCAAACGACAGCAGCAGCAATAACAGCAGCAACGACAGCAGCAGCAACAGCAGCAGCAATGATAGCAGTATAACAGCAGCAGCACCGATAGCAGCAGCAACAGCAGCAGCAATAGCGAGCAGCCAAACGATAGCAGCAGCAACGACAGCAGCAACAACAGCAGCAAACGATAGCAGCAGCAATAATTAGCAGCAATGATAGCAGCAGCAATAGCAGCAGCAATGATAGCAGCAGCAATAGCAGTAGCAATTTGATAGCAGCAGCAACAGCAGTAGCAATGATAGCAGTAACGATAGCAGCAGCAATAGCAGCAACGATAAAGGCAGCAATAGCAGCAGTAAACACAGCAGCAGCACAGCAGCAGCAATGATAGCAGCAACGGATAGCAGCAGCAATAGCAGTGGCGTAAATGTGATAGCAGCAGCAATAGCAGCAGCAATGATAGCAGCAAC
Organism: Cherax quadricarinatus; assembly: GCF_038502225.1. NCBI lineage: Eukaryota > Metazoa > Arthropoda > Malacostraca > Decapoda > Parastacidae > Cherax > Cherax quadricarinatus. Next base: position 2,714,606 of record NC_091353.1, on the reverse strand, counting down.
AGCAGCAGCAATGACAGCAGGCAGTAACAGCAGCAGCGCAATGATAGCAGCAACGACAGCAGCAGCAATAAAGTAGCAGCAACGACAGCAGCAACAGCAGCAGCAAATGACAGCAGTAACGATAGCAGCAGCAATTAAAGTAGCAGCAAACGATAGCAGTAACAGTAGCAGCAAATGATAGCAGCAGCAACAGTGGCAGCAAACGACAGCAGCAGCAATAGCAGCAGCAATGATAGCAGTGCAACGATAGCAGCAGCAACAGCAGCAGCAATGACAGCAGCAGCACTATGGCAATGATACGCGAACGATAGGTAGTAGCAATAGTGCAGCAGCAATGATAGCAGCAAATTTACAGTAGCAGTAACAGTAGTGCAATGATAGCAGCAGCAATAGCAGCAGCAACGATAGCAGTAGCAATGATAGTAGTACAACAGTAGCAAATGACAGCAGCAGTAACAATAGCAGCAAATGACAGCAGTATACAGTAGCAGCAACGATAGCAGTATAACAGCAGCAGCAATGATAGCAGCAACAGCAGCAACGACAGCAGCAAATGATAGCAGCAGCAATAGCAGCAGCACCGGCGTAGCAATGATAGCAGCAGTAACAGCAGTAGCAAATGATAGCAGCAGCAACAGCAGCAGCAATGACAGCAGTAAATGATGGGCAGCAGCAACAGCAGCAGCAATGACAGCAGCAACGACAGCAGCAGTAACAGCAGAGCAAATGACAGCAGCAGCAACAGCAGCAGCAAATGACAGCAGCAGCAATGACAGCAGCAATAACAGTAGCAATGACAGCAGCAGCAACAACAGCGCAATGATAGCAGCAGTACCAGCAGTAGCAATGACAGTAGCAGCACAGGCAGTACGACAGTAGAGCAATAGTAGCAGCAATTAGCAGCAATGACAGCAGCAGTAACAGTAGCAGTAAATGATAGTAGTACAGCAGTAATGACAGTAGTAGTAGTAATAATAGTAGTAATGGTAGTAGTAGTAATAATAGTAGTAATGATAGTAGTAGTAATAATAGTAGTAATTACGTTACTTGTTACGTTACGTTATTACGTTACTTGTTATGTTATTTATTACGTTACCTTACGTTGTGTTGTTACGTTGCTACGTTACGTACAATAATAAAAGTGAGTCTATCCACCTATCACGTGAGAATTTCATTACGACTGGCCAGTAAGGTGTTTGCTTGTCTATAACGTCGTATTTGTGGCCAATGAGGTGCCTTCTTGTCCCTGACATCTTACTCGTGGCCAATAGAATGCTCGCTTGTCAGTGACGTCATAGAGGAGTCTGCTTGAGTCTACAAAAGTTGCCAGATTGTATTGACACTTATTATATATATATAAACTGCTTTCCTTCAATATAAATTTCGATGTAATAATTTTAGAATAATAGTATAAATAAAGATGAGAAATGAGAAAGAAGGTAGAGGTGGTAAAGACGATCTATGACGTCACTTATGACGGTAAAGAAGATCTATGACATCATTTACAGCAGCTGACCAATCAGGTGATCGAGGGGCGGAGCTTACCTCAGTGTCTGCTACGTCACTAATGTTCAGTGCGGCTCCAGCCTCCGTCTGAGTGAGATCTTCGTCACCCGCCCAGATAATGGTCATCCTCCAGCCTCTCAAACCCTGGAGACCAAGAGCTAGAATGATGGTGAAGCGTGTAGGCTCAGCCAGGAGGGCGCTCCCTCTAGGCCTAAGCCACAGTAAACACAACCTACAACTGGCAGAGTCACTCCTCACCATCTCGGCCCAGGAATTCAGAAAAAAATGGAATTTTGATCCAATAAGAGAAGTTCCGGTGAACGAAGGTCACTTCCGGTGGCAGCGTGTGACCTGCAGTGACCTGGTTAGTGCCACAGTACTTCCTGACCACCACAGTGACCTGGTCAGTGCCACTGTACTTACTGACCGCCACTCACTTGCGTTTGGCACCCACACTGTTGCGTCACCTGCGTCTGGCACCCACACTGTTGCGTCACCTGCGTCTGGCACCCACACTGTTGCGTCACCTGCGTCTGGCACCCACACTGTTGCGTCACCTGCGTCTGGCACCCACGCTGTTCCGTCACCTGCGTCTGGCACCCACACTGCTACGTCACCTACGTCTGACACCCACACTGTTGCATCACCTGCGTCTGGTACCTACACTACTGCGTTACCTACGTCTGGCACCCACACTGTTGCGTCACATGCGCCTGGCACCCATACTGCTGCGTCACCCGCGTCTAGCATCCACACCGTTGCATCACCTGCGTCTGGCACCCACACTGTTGCGTTACCTGCGTCTGGCACCCACACTGTTGCGTTACCTGCGTCTGACACCCACACTGCTGTGTCACCTACGTCTGGCACCCACACTGTTTCGTCAATGCCATGCAACAACGGCACCACTACGTCTGGCAGCGGGATCTCTCCGTCATATAACGACACATCTGTATCTAAGAACATATCGCCGTCAAACATCGTTACGCTTACGTCAAGCGACACATGTACGTCAGTGAAGGACTCACTTACGTCTGGCAACGTCAGAGGAAAAAATACGAAAGACGCGTCTACGTCTGGCAGCCAGATCGCACAGTATGAAAACGACGAATCATCGTCTGGCAGCGAGGCAACTGCACCGAAGAACGACGCATTAACGTCCAATAACGACGTATCTAAGTCTAATAACGACGCAGCCACGTTTATTAACGATACATCTGCGTCTGGCAGCGAAGTGAAGCAATACAAACGAGCGAGAACTACGTCTGGCACCGAAGTGAAGCAATACAAACGAGCGAGAACTACGGCTGGCAGCGGTGTATCAAACCCCATTCAAATTTCACTCCGCCAGAGCTGTATAACAGGTAAATTATTATTATTATTATTATTATTATTATTATTATTATTATTATTATTATTATTATTATTATTAATATTATTATTTTATTATTATTATTATTATTATTATTATTATTATTATTATTATTATTATTATTATTTTTACCTAATGTAGATATTTAATATTTATTATTATTAATTTAACCTAATATAGATTAGCTTAACCAATATTTAAAATTAATAAAATAATATTTTAGGAAAAATTGTAATTTAAAGTTGAGATTTTTTCCTTCTATATTTTCTTCTATGTTTTCCTCTTTCCATCTTTTACCTCTGTTTCTTCAGTGCTCTTATTTATACCTGTCTTTCATATTTATTCGTCTTTATATTTCTTTCTCTTTCTCCCCTCTCAGTCTCTTTTTGTCTCTCTTTCTCCCTTTCTGCCTGTTTGTTTCTCATTCTCCTGTGTCTGTCTCTCATTGTCCCTCTCTTTCTCCCTTTCTGCCTGTTTGTTTCTCATTCTCCTGTGTCTGTCTCTCATTGTCCCTCTCTTTCTCCCTTTCTGCCTGTTTGTTTCTCATTCTCCTGTGTCTGTCTCTCATTGTCCCTCTCTTTCTCCCTTTCTGCCTGTTTGTTTCTCATTCTCCTGTGTCTGTCTCTCATTGTCCCTCTCTTTCTCCCTTTCTGCCTGTTTGTTTCTCATTCTCCTGTGTCTGTCTCTCATTGTCCCTCTCTTTCTCCCTTTCTGCCTGTTTGTTTCTCATTCTCCTGTGTCTGTCTCTCAATGTCCCTCTCTTTCTCACTTTCTGCCTGTTTGTTTCTCATTCTCCTGTGTCTTTGTCTCTCAATGTCCCTCTCTTTCTCCCTTTCTGCCTGTTTGTTTCTCATTCTCCTGTGTCTGTCTCTCATTGTCCCTCTCTTTCTCCCTTTCTGCCTGTTTGTTTCTCATTCTCCTGTGTCTGTCTCTCATTGTCCCTCTCTTTCTCCCTTTCTGCCTGTTTGTTTCTCATTCTCCTGTGTCTGTCTCTCATTGTCCCTCTCTTTCTCCCTTTCTGCCTGTTTGTTTCTCATTCTCCTGTGTCTGCCTCTCAATGTCCCTCTCTTTCTCACTTTCTGTCTGTTTGTTTCTCATTCTCCTGTGTTTGTCTCTCAATGTCCCTCTCTTTCTCCCTTTCTGCCTGTTTGTTTCTCATTCTCCTGTGTTTGTCTCTCAATGTCCCTCTCTTTCTCCCTTTCTGCCTGTTTGTTTCTCATTCTCCTGTGTCTGTCGCTCAATGTCCCTCTCTTTCTCACTTTCTGCCTGTTTGTTTCTCATTCTCCTGTGTCTTTGTCTCTCAATGTCCCTCTCTTTCTCCCTTTCTGCCTGTTTGTTTCTCATTCTCCTGTGTCTGTCTCTCAATGTCCCTCTCTTTCTCCCTTTCTGCCTGTTTGTTTCTCATTCTCCTGTGTCTGTCTCTCAATGTCCCTCTTTCTCCCTTTCTGCCTGTTTGTTTCTCATTCTCCTGTGTCTGTCTCTCAATGTCCCTCTCTTTCTCCCTTTCTGCCTGTTTGTTTCTCATTCTCCTGTGTCTGTCTCTCATTGTCCCTCTCTTTCTCCCTTTCTGCCTGTTTGTTTCTCATTCTCCTGTGTTTGTCTCTCAATGTCCCTCTCTTTCTCCCTTTCTGCCTGTTTGTTTCTCATTCTCCTGTGTCTTTGTCTCTCAATGTCCCTCTCTTTCTCCCTTTCTGCCTGTTTGTTTCTCATTCTCCTGTGTCTTTGTCTCTCAATGTCCCTCTCTTTCTCCCTTTCTGCCTGTTTGTTTCTCATTCTCCTGTGTCTTTGTCTCTCAATGTCCCTCTCTTTCTCCCTTTCTGCCTGTTTGTTTCTCATTCTCCTGTGTCTTTGTCTCTCAATGTCCCTCTCTTTCTCCCTTTCTGCCTGTTTGTTTCTCATTCTCCTGTGTCTTTGTCTCTCAATGTCCCTCTCTTTCTCCCTTTCTGCCTGTTTGTTTCTCATTCTCCTGTGTCTTTGTCTCTCAATGTCCCTCTCTTTCTCCCTTTCTGCCTGTTTGTTTCTCATTCTCCTGTGTCTGTCTCTCAATGTCCCTCTTTCTCCCTTTCTGCCTGTTTGTTTCTCATTCTCCTGTGTCTGCCTCTCAATGTCCCTCTCTTTCTCCCTTTCTGCCTGTTTGTTTCTCATTCTCCTGTGTCTGTCTCTCAATCTCCCTCTCTTTCTCCCTTTCTGCCTGTTTGTTTCTCATTCTCCTGTGTCTGCCTCTCAATGTCCCTCTCTTTCTCCCTTTCTGCCTGTTTGTTTCTCATTCTCCTGTGTCTGCCTCTCATTGTCCCTCTCGTTCTCCCTTTTTGCCTGTTTGTTTCTCATTCTCCTGTGTCTGTCTCTCAATGTCCCTCTTTCTCCCTTTCTCCCTGTTTGTTTCTCATTCTCCTGTGTCTGTCTCTCAATGTCCCTCTCTTTCTCCCTTTCTGCCTGTTTGTTTCTCATTCTCCTGTGTCTTTGTCTCTCAATCTCCCTCTCTTTCTCCCTGTTTGTTTCTCATTCTCCTGTGTCTGCCTCTCATTGTCTCTCTCTTTCTCCCTTTCTGCCTGTTTGTTTCTCATTCTTCTGTGTCTGTCTCTCAATGTCCCTCTCTTTCTCCCTTTCTGCCTGTTCGTTTCTCATTCTCCTGTGTCTTTGTCTCTCAATCTCCCTCTCTTTCTCCCTTTCTGCCTGTTTGTTTCTCATTCTCCTGTGTTTGCCTCTCATTGTCCCTCTCTCCCTTTCTGCCTGTTTGTTTCTCATTCTCCTGTGTCTTTGTCTCTCAATGTCCCTGTTTGTTTCTCATTCTCCTGTGTCTGTCTCTCAATGTCCCTCTCTTTCTCCCTTTCTGCCTGTTTGTTTCTCATTCTCCTGTGTCTTTGTCTCTCAATCTCCCTCTCTTTCTCCCTGTTTGTTTCTCATTCTCCTGTGTCTGCCTCTCATTGTCTCTCTCTTTCTCCCTTTCTGCCTGTTTGTTTCTCATTCTCCTGTGTCTGCCTCTCATTGTCCCTCTCTTTCTCCCTTTCTGCCTGTTTGTTTCTCATTCTCCTGTGTCTGTCGCTCAATGTCCCTCTCTTTCTCACTTTCTGCCTGTTTGTTTCTCATTCTCCTGTGTCTGTCTCTCAATGTCCCTCTCTTTCTCACTTTCTGCCTGTTTGTTTCTCATTCTCCTGTGTCTGCCTCTCATTGTCCCTCTCTTTCTCCCTTTCTGCCTGTTTGTTTCTCATTCTCCTGTGTCTGTCTCTCAATGTCCCTCTCTTTCTCCCTTTCTGCCTGTTTGTTTCTCATTCTCCTGTGTCTGCCTCTCATTGTCCCTCTCTTTCTCTCTTTCTGCCTGTTTGTTTCTCATTCTCCTGTGTCTGTCTCTCAATGTCCCTCTCTTTCTCCCTTTCTGCCTGTTTGTTTCTCATTCTCCTGTGTCTTTGTCTCTCAATCTCCCTCTCTTTCTCCCTGTTTGTTTCTCATTCTCCTGTGTCTGCCTCTCATTGTACCTCTCTCCCTTTCTGCCTGTTTGTTTCTCATTCTCCTGTGTCTGTCTCTCAATGTTCCTCTCTCTCTCTCTTTCTGCCTGTTTGTTTCTCATTCTCCTGTGTCTTTGTCTCTCAATGTCCCTCTCTTTCTCCCTTTCTGCCTGTTTGTTTCTCATTCTCCTGCGTCTGTCTCTCATTGTCCCTCTCTTTCTCTCTTTCTGCCAGTTTGTTTCTCATTCTCCTGTGTCTGTATCTATCTATCTTCCTGTCTATCTCTCAGTTATTTGCTAAGTTCAGTTTTCTCTCTCCACACAGAGTTTGTTCGTCCCAACAGACGCAGAAGAATCTCCAAGTTCCATAAGAACACCGCCGCGCCACACACCACCATCACAACATTCGTCTAACTCACTAATGACCAGTCAGAGCCTTCACCTGGACACTAGTGGCCAATCAGCAGTCTCGTGAGAACCCTAGTGGCCAATCAGTCTTCATCTGGATACTATTGGCCAATCAGCAGTCTCGTGAGAACCCCAGTGGCCAATCAGAGTCTTCATCTTCGCACTAGTGGCCAATCAGCAGTCTCGTGAGAACCCTAGTGGCCAATCAGAGCCTTCATCTGGACACTAGTGGCCAATCAGCAGTCTCGTGAGAACCCTAGTGGCCAATCAGTCTTCATCTGGATACTATTGGCCAATCAGCAGTCTCGTGAGAACCCTAGTGGCCAATCAGAGTCTTCATCTTCGCACTAGTGGCCAATCAGCAGTCTCGTGAGAACCCTAGTGGCCAATCAGAGCCTTCATCTGGACACTAGTGGCCAATCAGCAGTCTCGTGAGAACCCTAGTTGTCAATCAGTCTTCATCTGGACACTAGTGGTCAATCAGTGCTCTCGTGAGAACCCTAGTGGCCAATCAGAGCCTTCACGTGTGCCCTAGTGACCAATCAGAGCCTTCACGTGTGCCCTAGTGACCAATCAGAGCCTTCACGTGTGCCCTAGTGACCAATCAGAGCCCTCATGTTCACTACAGTAACGAATCAATGTTTTTCGTGTATATATATATATCAGTGTATATACACTGAGAGGTGTGTATCTCAGTGTATACACTAAGTATACTGTAATCACAAACACTGTTGTTAGATCACAGGTGATAAGCAGCCGTTAATGACCCTCGTTCAAGTTAATTAGTACATTTTGTATTTGAAGGAATTATAGTGATTATAGTGGATTAATGGGTAATTATGACGGCAGAGCTGAGCAAATATGTGCTATACCTGACACATCTGGCTGTTTTTAAAGCATCAGAGGTGTTAGCTAATTGACATCAGTCGTGCTAGTAATTAGCTGACTGATGATAAAATATGCAGATCACACGAAAAATATTTAAAAGTCTGTGAATCCCTTGCTAGAAGTGTTTGTAACTAGTTACATGGGCTTGCTAGAAAGATAGGAAATAATCTTAAGTATATTTATTGGTATTCGCTTCTAAGTGGGAAGATTTTTTACCATCCTGGACACTGAGGTTTGTATTCTTGGTCCATATGTAGTGTATAATGTCGAGGTACTCTCCTTCACGCTTGTACCCCAGGATGCCACCCACACCAGTCACCTAACACACAGGATGCCACCCACACCAGTCACATAACACAGGATGCCACCCACACCAGTCACCTAACACACAGGATGCCACCCACACCAGTCACATAACACACAGGATGCCACCCACACCAGTCACCTAACACACAGGATGCCACCCACACAAGTCACCTAACACACAGGATGCCACCTACACCAGTCACATAACACACAGGATGCCACCCACACCAGTCACCTAACACACAGGATGCCACCCACACCAGTCACCTAACACACAGGATGCCACTCACACCAGTCACCTAACACACAGGATGCCACTCACACCAGTCACCTAACACACAGGATGCCACCTACACCAGTCACCTAACACACAGGATGCCACCCACACCAGTCACCTAACACACAGGATGCCACCCACACCAGTCACCTAACACACAGGATGCCACCCACACCAGTCACCTAACACACAGGATGCCACCCACACCAGTCACCTAACACACAGGATGCCACCCACACCAGTCACCTAACACACAGGATGCCACCCACACCAGTCAATTAACACCCAGGATGCCACCCACACCAGTCACCTAACACCCAGGATGCCACCCACACCAGTCACCTAACACCCAGGATGCCACCCACACCAGTCACCTAACACACAGGATGCCACCCACACCAGTCAATTAACACCCAGGATGCCACCCACACCAGTCACCTAACACCCAGGATGCCACCCACACCAGTCACCTAACACCCAGGATGCCACCCACACCAGTCACCTAACATACAGGATGCCACCCACACCAGTCACCTAACACACAGGATGCCACCCACACCAGTCAATTAACACCCAGGATGCCACCCACACCAGTCACCTAACACCCAGGATGCCACCCACACCAGTCACCTAACACCCAGGATGCCACCCACACCAGTCACCTAACACCCAGGATGCCACCCACACCAGTCACCTAACACCCAGGATGCCACCCACACCAGTCACCTAACACCCAGGATGCCACCCACACCAGTCACCTAACACCCAGGATGCCACCCACACCAGTCACCTAACACCCAGGATGCCACCCACACCAGTCACCTAACACCCAGGATGCCACCCACACCAGTCACATAACACCCAGGATGCCACCCACACCAGTCACCTAACACCCAGGATGCCACCCACACCAGTCAATTAACACCCAGGATGCCATCCACACCAGTCACCTAACACCCAGGATGCCACCAACACCAGTCACCTAACACCCAGGATGCCACCCACACCAGTCACCTAACACCCAGGATGCCACCCACACCAGTCACATAACACCCAGGATGCCACCCACACCAGTCACCTAACACCCAGGATGCCACCCACACCAGTCAATTAACACCCAGGATGCCATCCACACCAGTCACCTAACACCCAGGATGCCACCCACACCAGTCACCTAACACCCAGGATGCCACCCACACCAGTCACCTAACACCCAGGATGCCACCCACACCAGTCACCTAACACCCAGGATGCCACCCACACCAGTCACCTAACACCCAGGATGCCACCCACACCAGTCACATAACACCCAGGATGCCACCCACACCAGTCACCTAACACCCAGGATGCCACCCACACCAGTCAATTAACATCCAGGATGCCATCCACACCAGTCACCTAACACCCAGGATGCCACCCACACCAGTCACCTAACACCCAGGATGCCACCCACACCAGTCACCTAACACCCAGGATGCCACCCACACCAGTCACATAACACCCAGGATGCCACCCACACCAGTCACCTAACACCCAGGATGCCACCCACACCAGTCAATTAACACCCAGGATGCCATCCACACCAGTCACCTAACACCCAGGATGCCACCCACACCAGTCACCTAACACCCAGGATGCCACCCACACCAGTCACCTAACACCCAGGATGCCACCCACACCAGTCAATTAACACCCAGGATGCCATCCACACCAGTCACCTAACACCCAGGATGCCACCCACACCAGTCACCTAACACCCAGGATGCCACCCACACCAGTCACCTAACACCCAGGATGCCACCCACACAACACAGTCTTGAACAACTTGTGGACAAACTCGACTAAGAGGTATATACCAAAAGGTATATACTTACTTTTATGCCAAATTAATTTAACATGTTAAAAGTAATATAATATTAGGTAATTAACATAGTCAAGGAAACAGAAAAATTTATCCTAGTCACAAAGTGTTGAATTTATTGATATAGATTTAATGGCTGCAATAATGAGAATGTTCATCCCTCTACTAAATTAATGTAACACTAACAAAGAATCTCTATTGATTTTATTAGTTTTACAGTTGAAATGTTGTGTCTAGAGATGATGGTGGTGTTTTATTCGTCAGGAAACTGGGAAAAATATCTCATGACAAGAGTCTTAGTAATATGACAAGTTAACGTGAGTCTTTGGCCAATGTCAGGAAATACTTGTAGTGTTTCCTGACAAACATTACCTAACCTAACCTGAAGACCAGCGTCAGGAAACACTTGTTCTGTTTCCTGACAAACCTTACCTAACCTAACCTGAAGACCAGCGTCAGGAAACACTTGCCCTGTTTCCTGACAAACATTACCTAACCTAACCTGAAGACCAGCGTCAGGAAACACTTGTCTTGTTTCCTGACAAACCTTACCTAACCTAACCTGAAGACCAGCGTCAGGAAACACTTGTTCTGTTTCCTGACAAACCTTACCTAACCTAACCTGAAGACCAGCGTCAGGAAACACTTGTTCTGTTTCCTGACAAACATTACCTAACCTAACCTGAAGACCAGCGTCAGGAAACACTTGTCCTGTTTCCTGACAAACCTTACCTAACCTAACCTGAAGACCAGCGTCAGGAAACACTTGTTCTGTTTCCTGACAAACCTTACCTAACCTAACCTGAAGACCAGCGTCAGGAAACACTTGTCCTGTTTCCTGACAAACATTACCTAACCTAACCTGAAGACCAGCGTCAGGAAACACTTGTTCTGTTTCCTGACAAACATTACCTAACCTAACCTGAAGACCAGCGTCAGGAAACACTTGTCCTGTTTCCTGACAAACATTACCTAACCTAACCTGAAGACCAGCGTCAGGAAACACTTGTTCTGTTTCCTGACAAACCTTACCTAACCTAACCTGAAGACCAGCGTCAGGAAACACTTGTTCTGTTTCCTGACAAACATTACCTAACCTAACCTGAAGACCAGCGTCAGGAAACACTTGTTCTGTTTCCTGACAAACCTTACCTAACCTAACCTGAAGACCAGCGTCAGGAAACACTTGTTCTGTTTCCTGACAAACATTACCTAACCTAACCTGAAGACCAGCGTCAGGAAATACTTGTTCTGTTTCCTGACAAACCTTACCTAACCTAACCTGAAGACCAGCGTCAGGAAACACTTGTCCTGTTTCCTGACAAACATTACCTAACCTAACCTGAAGACCAGCGTCAGGAAACACTTGTTCTGTTTCCTGACAACTTGTCCTGTTTCCTGACCTTACCTAACCTAACCTGAAGACCAGCGTCAGGAAACACTTGTCCTGTTTCCTGACAAACATTACCTAACCTAACCTGAAGACCAGCGTCAGGAAACACTTGTTCTGTTTCCTGACAAACATTACCTAACCTAACCTGAAGACCAGCGTCAGGAAACACTTGTTCTGTTTCCTGACAAACATTACCTAACCTAACCTGAAGACCAGCGTCAGGAAACACTTGTTCTGTTTCCTGACAAACCTTACCTAACCTAACCTGAAGACCAGCGTCAGGAAACACTTGTCCTGTTTCCTGACAAACATTACCTAACCTAACCTGAAGACCAGCGTCAGGAAACACTTGTTCTGTTTCCTGACAAACCTTACCTAACCTAACCTGAAGACCAGCGTCAGGAAACACTTGTCCTGTTTCCTGACAAACATTACCTAACCTAACCTGAAGACCAGCGTCAGGAAACACTTGTTCTGTTTCCTGACAAACATTACCTAACCTAACCTGAAGACCAGCGTCAGGAAACACTTGTTCTGTTTCCTGACAAACATTACCTAACCTAACCTGAAGACCAGCGTCAGGAAACACTTGTTCTGTTTCCTGACAAACCTTACCTAACCTAACCTGAAGACCAGCGTCAGGAAACACTTGTCCTGTTTCCTGACAAACATTACCTAACCTAACCTGAAGACCAGCGTCAGGAAACACTTGTTCTGTTTCCTGACAAACATTACCTAACCTAACGTGAAGACCAGCGTCAGGAAACACTTGTTCTGTTTCCTGACAAACATTACCTAACCTAACCTGAAGACCAGCGTCAGGAAACACTTGTTCTGTTTCCTGACAAACATTACCTAACCTAACCTGAAGACCAGCGTCAGGAAACACTTGTTCTGTTTCCTGACAAACCTTACCTAACCTAACCTGAAGACCAGCGTCAGGAAACACTTGTTCTGTTTCCTGACAAACCTTACCTAACCTAACCTGAAGACCAGCGTCAGGAAACACTTGTCTTGTTTCCTGACAAACCTTACCTAACACATCTTTCAGAAGGTACCTTGATGCTGCTGGTGGAGGGCTTTTGATCCAAGGAGGTGTAGCTAATTTCCTTCCAAATCATAATGATTACCTCCCATTCCCCCCGGCGCTGCTGGATGACCCCTACATGTTTAGCGCTCCTTCTTCAATAATGGTAAAAAAAACACTAACTTATCTATTAAAAAAAACCGACCTTTTGGAGACTAAAAATGATGTTTGAATAATCATCAGAAAAAATGTGAAACTTAAATATTTTAGCGAATTTGCAAAAATTTAATTTTAATTTTGTAGACGAATGAATAAAAACATTTATAAGCAGATGTATCTTAGTGTATATACATTTAATATATATATATATATATATATATATATATATATATATATATATATATATATATATATATACTAGGATATACATCTGGATATTTACATGTTGCTCACTTATTATAGACATTATTACTAAGTCAATCAACACTTCCCAGATGCAATGTTGGACCAAAAACATGTGTAGGCCTACTAGTGTAGGCGTACTACTAGTGTAGGCCTACTACTAGTGCAGGCCAACTAGTGTAGGCCAACTAGTGCAGGCCATCTAGTGTAGGCCTACTACTAGTGTAGGCGTACTAGTGCAGGCCAACTAGTGTAGGCCTACTAGTGTAGGCACATTACAATATACAACTTTGGTTGTACATAATATTATAAATGTTCATTATTAAACTCGTCTTCTACCCTTAACAAATATGATTAATTTTCTTCTATTATTATTTATTTCCATTATTATATGTATATATATATATATATATATATATATATATATATATATATATATATATATATATATATATATATATATATATATATATATATGGCTACTTATTTCTAGTCTTATCACGAGTCGTTATAAAGTTTAATTTTGGTTTTTGTGTTACTTACAATAAAGAAATCAAGATAATTATGTTTTTTTGTTCTTGAAAAAACTGAGTCAGTAATATGACCAGGCCAGAAGAGTGGTCCTGGACCACAGTGGTGATCCAGGACCACAGTGGTGATCCAGGACCACTGTGGTGATCCAGGACCACAATGGTGATTCAGGACCACAATGGTAATACAAGTACCACAGTGGTGGTTTAGGACCACAATGGTGGTTTTGGACCATAATGGTAATATAAGGACCACAGTGGTGGTAAGTAAGTAAGTTTATTCAGGTATACACAAATACAGTTACATAGAATTATCATACATAGCAGCATATGTGTAGAGAACCTGGGATAACACAAAAAAGTCAGAAAGAGTGACTTATTTCCATTGGGGTCCTTTTACCTTATTATTATAATATAAAGGTTAAAATATTTTCTTATTATTCTACAATGAAGATAACATCTTATTATCATACTAAAAAGACTATCTACTACACGAGGGTCATTAAGACTATCTACAATACGAGGGTCATTACTAGGAATAAGGTAAAATTTACACGTATGTTTGCTAAAAAATAGAAAATCATTCCCCTCCCTTTCTGTAGCTACATTCATCAGACACTTTTTGGCACTCTTCTTGAACTGGTTCACGCTATGACTGGCTTTGACATGTGCGGGTAGTCTGTTCCATTCCTTTATTGCTGTACAATAAAAGGTGTTTGAAGCCTGGCCACTGACTGTGGGTACTACAAAGTTGTGCTCTCTCCCCCTAGTACTATGATTGCTTTGGTTCCCAAGCTTGACAAAATTGACAGCAAGATATTCTGGACACTGTTTGTGAGCAATTTTATAAACATGATTTAGCTTCAGTTGTTTTACTCTGTCTTCAACATTCAGCATATCCAACTGCTGTAATTCATCCTGGCCTACATGTTCTCTTGGTCCCAGCCCCAGGATGAATCTTACGATTTTGTTCTGGGTGATTTGCAGTCTATCTTTCAGTTTTTTTGTCAAGGCAGAGTACCAAGAAGAGCAAGCGTAATCCATATGGCATTGTATAAGGGCTAGACATAGGGTCCTGCGAGCCTCAGTAGGTAAACCATTGTGGGTTAGGACCACAATGGTAATACAAGGACCACAGTGGTGGTCAGTGTATGTACACTGAGAGGTGTATATCTCAGTGTATATACACTGACAGATGTACATCTTATTGTATATACATTGAAAGGTGTATATCTCAGTGTATATACATTGAAAGGTGTATATCTCAGTGTATATACACTGAGAGGTGTATATCTCAGTGTATATACACTGAGGGGCGTATATCACAGTGTATATACACTGAGAGGTGTATATCTTAGTGTATATACACTGAGAGGTGTATATCTCAGTGTATATACACTGAGAGGTGTATATCTCAGTGTATATACACTGAGAGGTGTATATCACAGTGTATATACACTGATATATATATATATATATATATATATATATATATATATATATATATATATATATATATATATATATATATATATATATACATACATATATATACATGTATATATATTTACTACCAGTACATGTACAAGGTATACAGACCATAGCTGACATCAGTGACATACTATGTAGAAAGTCCCTTGTTATGCTGAGCATTTCCCGCAATTTAGGTCCTTGTCCCAGGATGCGACCCACACCAGTCCACTAACTCCTAGGTAACCATTTTACTGATGGGTGAACATAGACAACCGGTGTAAAGAAACACACCCAATGTTTCTACCCTCGCTGAGAATCGAACGCATACCCTCACCCTGTGAAGCGAGAGCTTGAGAGAGAGAGAGAGAGAGACAGAGAGAGACAGAGAGAGACAGAGAGAGACAGAGAGAGCATGTGAAGGTTGTCAGTGGAAGGTGACACACGGTAGTAATGGACAAAACTCGTTAAGGTGAAGGAAGAACACGAGATGCGAGAGAAGAGATGGTAGGCGTGGGAATACTGAGTCAGCAAGATGGCAGGCGTGGGAATACTGAGTCAGCAAGATGGTAGGCGTGGGAATACTGAGTCAGCAAGATGGCAGGCGTGGGAATACTGAGTCAGCAAGATGGCAGGCGTGGGAATACTGAGTCAGCAAGATGGCAGGCGTGGGAATACTGAGTCAGCAAGATGGCAGGCGTTGGAATACTGAGTCAGCAAGATGGCAGGCGTTGGAATACTGAGTCAGCAAGATGGTAGGCGTGGGAATACTGAGTCAGCAAGATGGCAGGCGTGGGAATACTGAGTCAGCAAGATGGCAGGCGTTGGAATACTGAGTCAGCAAGATGGTAGGCGTGGGAATACTGAGTCAGCAAGATGGCAGGCGTTGGAATACTGAGTCAGCAACATGGCAGGCGTGGGAATACTGAGTCAGCAAGATGGCAGGCGTGGGAATACTGAGTCAGCAAGATGGCAGGCGTGGGAATACTGAGTCGGCAAGATGGCAGGCGTGGGAATACTGAGTCAGCAAGATGGCAGGCGTGGGAATACTGAGTCGGCAAGATGGCAGGCGTGGGAATACTGAGTCAGCAAGATGGCAGGCGTTGGAATACTGAGTCAGCAAGATGGCAGGCGTGGGAATACTGAGTCGGCAAGATGGCAGGCGTGGGAATACTGAGTCAGCAAGATGGCAGGCGTGGGAATACTGAGTCAGCAAGATGGCAGGCGTGGGAATACTGAGTCAGCAAGATGGCAGGCGTTGGAATACTGAGTCAGCAAGATGGTAGGCGTGGGAATACTGAGTCAGCAAGATGGCAGGCGTTGGAATACTGAGTCAGCAACATGGCAGGCGTGGGAATACTGAGTCAGCAAGATGGCAGGCGTGGGAATACTGAGTCAGCAAGATGGCAGGCGTGGGAATACTGAGTCGGCAAGATGGCAGGCGTGGGAATACTGAGTCAGCAAGATGGCAGGCGTTGGAATACTGAGTCAGCAAGATGGCAGGCGTGGGAATACTGAGTCAGCAAGATGGCAGGCGTTGGAATACTGAGTCAGCAAGATGGCAGGCGTGGGAATACTGAGTCGGCAAGATGGCAGGCGTGGGAATACTGAGTCAGCAA
Organism: Cherax quadricarinatus; assembly: GCF_038502225.1. Lineage (NCBI taxonomy): Eukaryota > Metazoa > Arthropoda > Malacostraca > Decapoda > Parastacidae > Cherax > Cherax quadricarinatus. Next base: position 2,698,105 of record NC_091353.1, on the reverse strand, counting down.
GATGGCAGGCGTGGGAATACAGAGTCAGCAAGATGGCAGGCGTGGGAATACTGAGTCAGCAAGATGGCAGGCGTTGGAATACTGAGTCAGCAAGATGGTAGGCGTGGGAATACTGAGTCAGCAAGATGGCAGGCGTTGGAATACTGAGTCAGCAACATGGCAGGCGTGGGAATACTGAGTCAGCAAGATGGCAGGCGTGGGAATACTGAGTCAGCAAGATGGCAGGCGTGGGAATACTGAGTCGGCAAGATGGCAGGAGTGGGAATACTGAGTCAGCAAGATGGCAGGCGTGGGAATACTGAGTCGACAAGATGGCAGGCGTGGGAATACTGAGTCAGCAAGATGGCAGGCGTTGCAATACTGAGTCAGCAAGATGGCAGGCGTGGGAATACTGAGTCGGCAAGATGGCAGGCGTGGGAATAGTGAGTCAGCAAGATGGCAGGCGTGGGAATACTGAGTCAGCAAGATGGCAGGCGTGGGAATACTGAGTCAGCAAGATGGCAGGCGTTGGAATACTGAGTCAGCAAGATGGTAGGCGTGGGAATACTGAGTCAGCAAGATGGCAGGCGTTGGAATACTGAGTCAGCAACATGGCAGGCGTGGGAATACTGAGTCGGCAAGATGGCAGGCGTGGGAATACTGAGTCAGCAAGATGGCAGGCGTGGGAATACTGAGTCAGCAAGATGGCAGGCGTGGGAATACTGAGTCAGCAAGATGGCAGGCGTTGGAATACTGAGTCAGCAAGATGGTAGGCGTGGGAATACTGAGTCAGCAAGATGGCAGGCGTTGGAATACTGAGTCAGCAAGATGGCAGGCGTGGGAATACTGAGTCGGCAAGATGGCAGGCGTGGGAATACTGAGTCAGCAAGATGGCAGGCGTGGGAATACTGAGTCAGCAAGATGGCAGGCGTGGGAATACTGAGTCAGCAAGATGGCAGGCGTGGGAATACTGAGTCAGCAAGATGGCAGGCGTGGGAATACTGAGTCAGCAAGATGGCAGGCATAGGAATACTGAGTCAGCAAGATGGCAGGCATAGGAATACTGAGTCAGCAAGATGGTAGGCGTGGGAATACTAAGTCAGCAAGATGGCAGGCATAGGAATACTGAGTCAGCAAGATGGCAGGCGTGGGAATACTGAGTCAGCAAGATGGCAGGCATAGGAATACTGAGTCAGCAAGATGGTAGGCGTGGGAATACTGAGTCAGCAAGATGGCAGGCATAGGAATAGAGTCAGCAAGATGGAAGGCGTGGGAATACTGAGTCAGCAAGATGGCAGACGTGGGAATACTGAGTCAGCAAGATGGCAGGCGTGGGAATACTGAGTCAGCAAGATGGCAGGCGTGGGAATACTGAGTCAGCAAGATGGCAGGCGTGGGAATACTGAGTCAGCAAGATGGCAGGCGTGGGAATACTGAGTCAGCAAGATGGCAGGCGTGGGAATACTGAGTCAGCAAGATGGCAGGCATAGGAATACTGAGTCAGCAAGATGGCAGGCGTGGGAATACTGAGTCATCAAGATGGTAGGCGTGGGAATACTGAGTCAGCAAGATGGCAGGCGTGGAAATACTGAGTCAGCAAGATCTCAGGTGTGGGAATACTGAGTCAGCAAGATGGCAGACGTGGGAATACTGAGTCAGCAAGATGGCAGGCGTGGGAATACTGAGTCAGCAAGATGGTAAGCGTGGGAATACTGAGTCAGCAAGATGGCAGGCGTGGGAATACTGAGCCAGCAAGATGGCAGGCGTGGGAATACTGAGTCAGCAAGATGGCAGGCGTGGGAATACTGAGTCAGCAAGATGGTAGGCTTGGGAATACTGAGTCAGCAAGATGGCAGGCGTGGGAATACTGAGTCAGCAAGATGGCAGGCCTGGGAATACTGAGTGAGCAAGATGGTAGGCGTGGGAATACTGAGTCAGCAAGATTGCAGGCGTGGGAATACTGAGTCAGCAAGATGGTAGGCGTGGGAATACTGAGTCAGCAAGATGGTAGGCGTGGGAATACTGAGTCAGCAAGATGGCAGGCGTGGGAATACAGAGTCAGCAAGATGGCAGGCGTGGGAATACTGAGTCAGCAAGATGGTAGGCGTGGGAATACTGAGTCAGCAAGATGGCAGGCGTGGGAATACTGAGTCAGCAAGTTGGTAGGTGTAGGAATACTGAGTCAGCAAGATGGCAGGCATGGGAATACTGAGTCAGCAAGATGGCAAGCGTGGGAATACTGAGTCAGCAAGATGGCAGGCGTGGGAATACTGAGTCAGCAAGATGGTAGGCGTGGGAATACTGAGTCAGCAAGATGGCAGGCGTGGGAATACTGAGTCAGCAAGATGGCAGGCGTGGGAATACTGAGTCAGCAAGATCTCAGGTGTGGGAATACTGAGTCAGCAAGATGGCAGACGTGGGAATACTGAGTCAGCAAGATGGCAGACGTGGGAATACTGAGTCAGCAAGATGGCAGGCGTGGGAATACTGAGTCAGCAAGATGGTAAGCGTGGGAATACTGAGTCAGCAAGATGGCAGGCGTGGGAATACTGAGTCAGCAAGATGGCAGGCGTGGGAATACTCAGCCTGCAAGATGGCAGGCGTGGGAATACTGAGTCAGCAAGATGGCAGGCGTGGGAATACTGAGTCAGCAAGATGGTAGGCTTGGGAATACTGAGTCAGCAAGATGGCAGGCGTGGGAATACTGAGTCAGCAAGATGGCAGGCCTGGGAATACTGAGTCAGCAAGATGGTAGGCGTGGGAATACTGAGTCAGCAAGATGGTAGGCGTGGGAATACTGAGTCAGCAAGATGGCAGGCCTGGGAATACTGAGTCAGCAAGATGGTAGGCGTGGGAATACTGAGTCAGCAAGATGGTAGGCGTGGGAATACTGAGTCAGCAAGATGGCAGGCGTGGGAATACAGAGTCAGCAAGATGGCAGGCGTGGGAATACTGAGTCAGCAAGATGGTAGGCGTGGGAATACTGAGTCAGCAAGATGGCAGGCGTGGGAATACAGAGTCAGCAAGATGGCAGGCGTGGGAATACTGAGTCAGCAAGATGGCAGGCGTGGGAATACTGAGTCAGCAAGATGGCAGGCGTGGGAATACTGAGTCTGCAAGATGGTCGGTGTAGGAATACTGAGTCAGCAAGATGGCAGGCGTGGGAATACTGAGTCAGCAAGATGGCAAGCGTGGGAATACTGAGTCAGCAAGATGGCAGGCGTGGGAATACTGAGTCAGCAAGATGGTAGGAGTGGGAATACTGAGTCAGCAAGATGGCAGGCGTGGGAATACTGAGTCAGAAAGATGGCAGGCGTGGGAATACTGAGTCAGCAAGATGGTAGGCGGGGGGATACTGAGTCAGCAAGATGGCAGGCGTGGAAATCTGAATCAGCAAGATGGCAGGCGTGGGAATACTGAGTCAGCAAGATGGTAGGCGTGGGAATACTGAGTCAGCAAGATGGTAGGCGTGGAAATACTAAGGCAGCAAGATGGTAGGCGTGGGAATACTGAGTCAGCAAGATGGCAGGTGTGGGAATACTGAGTCAGCAAGATGTCAGGCGTGGGAATACTGAGTCAGCAAGATGGCAGGCGTGGGAATACTGAGTCAGCAAGATGGCAGGCGTGGGAATACTGAGTCAGCAAGATGGCAGGCGTGGGAATACTGAGTCAGCAAGATGGCAGGCGTGGGAATACTGAGTCAGCAAGATGGTAGGCGTGGGAATACTGAGTCAGCAAGATGGTAGGCGTGGGAATACTGAGTCAGCAAGATGGCAGGCGTAGGAATACTGAGTCAGCAAGATGGTAGGCGTGGGAATACTGAGTCAGCAAGATGGTAGGCGTGGGAATACTGAGTCAGCAAGATGGCAGGCGTGGGAATACTGAGTCAGCAAGATGGTAGGCGTGGGAACACTGAGTCAGCAAGATGGTAGGCGTGGGAATACTGAGTCAGCAAGATGGTAGGCGTGGGAATACTGAGTCAGCAAGATGGTAGGCGTGGGAATACTGAGTCAGCAAGATGGCAGGCGTGGGAATACTGAGTCAGCAAGATGGTAGGCGTGGGAATACTGAGTCAGCAAGATGGTAGGCGTGGGAATACTGAGTCAGCAAGATGGTAGGCGTGGGAATACTGAGTCAGCAAGATGGTAGGCGTGGGAATACTGAGTCAGCAAGATGGTAGACGTGGGAATACTGAGTCAGCAAGATGGCAGGCGTGGGAATACTGAGTCAGCAAGATGGTAGGCGTGGGAATACTGAGTCAGCAAGATGGAAGGCGTGGGAATACTGAGTCAGCAAGATGGTAGGCGTGGGAATACTGAGTCAGCAAGATGGCAGGCGTGGAAATACTGAGTCAGCAAGATGGCAGGCGTGGGAATACTGAGTCAGCAAGATGGCAGGCGTGGGAATACTGAGTCAGCAAGATGGCAGGCGTGGGAATACTGAGTCAGCAAGATGGTAGGTGTGGGAATACTGAGTCAGCAAGATGGCAGGCGTGGGAATACTGAGTCAGCAACATGGCAGGCGTGGGAATACTGAGTCAGCAAGATGGTAGGTGTGGGAACACTGAGTCAGCAAGATGGCAGGCGTGGGAATACTGAGTCAGCAAGATGGTAGGCGTGGGAATACTGAGTCAGCAAGATGGCAGGCGTGGAAATACTGAGTCAGCAAGATGGCAGGCGTGGGAATACTGAGTCAGCAAGATGGCAGGCGTGGGAATACTGAGTCAGCAAGATGGCAGGCGTGGGAATACTGAGTCAGCAAGATGGTAGGTGTGGGAATACTGAGTCAGCAAGATGGCAGGCGTGGAAATACTGAGTCAGCAAGATGGCAGGCGTGGGAATACTGAGTCAGCAAGATGGCAGGCGTGGGAATACTGAGTCAGCAAGATGGCAGGCGTGGGAATACTGAGTCAGCAAGATGGTAGGCGTGGGAATACTGAGTCAGCAAGATGGCAGGCGTGGGAATACTGAGTCAGCAAGATGGTAGGCGTGGGAATACTGAGTCAGCAAGATGGCAGGCGTGGGAATACTGAGTCAGCAAGATGGCAGGCGTGGGAATACTGAGTCAGCAAGATGGCAGGCGTGGGAATACTGAGTCAGCAAGATGGCAGGCGTGGGAATACTGAGTCAGCAAGATGGCAGGCGTGGGAATACTGAGTCAGCAAGATGGCAGGCGTGGGAATACTGAGTCGGCAAGATGGCAGGCGTAGGTTCTGCCCAAGAATTAGGCAAGCGAAGAATTCCCAAGTATTAAGATCCCAAGAAGTTGCAGTGTCTGACAGGTTTGTAGATGAATGGTTCAGAGAACCGACATGTTGATAAATTAGACACATGTGCAACTCTTGGGTATCTTTATTGAGATGATGAAGCCACTGTGTGGCGAAACGTTTCCTCAATAAAGATACCCAAGAGTTGCACATGTGTCTAATTTATCAACATGTCGGTTCTCTGAACCATTCATCTACAAACCTGTCAGACACTGCAACTTCTTGGGATCTTAATACTTAGGAATTCTTCGCTTGCCTAATTCTTGGGCACGACCTACTTCCACATTGAACAAATGTGACACTACCTATGACTGCTACACCTCTCCTGCCATACGGTTTATAAGCTGCTTCTCCGCTCATCTGCCGTATTCTACTCAAGATTGATGGACTGAACACATCGACTCAAGGTTGAGGGACTGATTACCTCATTCTCCTCCTGTTCTTCAAGTTTCTCCTATGTATGGACTGATGAAGCCACTGTGTGGCGAAACGTTTCCTCAATAAAGATACCCAAGAGTTGCACATGTGTCTAATTTATCAGCATAACTAGACTGGTTGCCATATATCTTGGTAACTAGGCTGGTTGCCATATACCATGGTAAATAGACTGTTTGCCATATACCATGGCAACTAGGCTGGTTGCCATCCACCATGGTAACTAGACTGGCTGCCATATACCATGGCAACTAGACTGGTTGACATACACCATGGTAACTAGACTGGCTGGAATATACCATGGCAACGACTGGTTTCCATCCATGGTAACTAGACTGGTTGCCATACAGCATGGCAACTAGACTGGTTGCCATCCAGGATGGTAACTAGACTGGTTGCCATACAGCATGGCAACTAGACTGGTTGCCATCCAGGATGGTAACTAGACTGGTTGCCATACAGCATGGCAACTAGACTGGTTGCCATATACCATGGCAATTAGACTGGTTGCCATATACCATGGCAATTAGACTGGTTGCCATATACCATGGCAATTAGACTGGTTGCCATATACCATGGCAACTAGACTACATCCAGCATGGCAACTATTCTGGTTGTCATCCATCATATACTGGAGTCACTCATGGGACAAGTGTTGACTCAAGGCTAGGAAATATAAAAAAAAAATTTTAATTTCATTTACGCATTTCTGGTGTAGAGTAAAAATGTAGCTGATCATGTAGTAGTCTAGCATGTTGTATCAACAACCTGGCCACCTCATGTGAGCTCCAAGACTTCCCCATCAGCTGGGTTATTACAAGTGTCCAAGACTTCCCCATCAACTGGGGTATTACAAGTGTCCAAGACTTCCCCATCAACTGGGTTATTACAAGTGTCCAAGACTTCCCCATCAGCTGGGTTATTACAAGTGTCCAAGACTTCCCCATCAACTGGGTTATTACAAGTGTCCAAGACTTCCCCATCAGCTGGGTTATTACAAGTGTCCAAGACTTCCCCATCAGCTGGGTTATTACAAGTGTCCAAGACTTCCCCATCAGCTGGGTTATTACAAGTGTCCAAGACTTCCCCATCAGCTGGGTTATTACAAGTGTCCAAGACTTCCCCATCAGCTGGGTTATTACAAGTGTCCAAGACTTCCCCATCAGCTGGGTTATTACAAGTGTCCAAGACTTCTCCATCAGCTGGGTTATTACAAGTGTCCAAGACTTCCCCATCAGCTGAGTTATTACAAGTGTCCAAGACTTCTCCATCAGCTGGGTTATTACAAGTGTCCAAGACTTCCCCATCAGCTGGGTTATTACAAGTGTCCAAGACTTCCCCATCAGCTGGGTTATTACAAGTGTCCAAGACTTCCCCATCAACTGGGTTATTACAAGTGTCCAAGACTTCCCCATCAGCTGGGTTATTACAAGTGTCCAAGACTTCCCCATCAACTGGGTTATTACAAGTGTCCAAGACTTCCCCATCAACTGGGTTATTACAAGTGTCCAAGACTTCCCCATCAGCTGGGTTATTACAAGTGTCCAAGACTTCCCCATCAACTGGGTTATTACAAGTGTCCAAGACTTCCCCATCAGCTGGGTTATTACAAGTGTCCAAGACTTCCCCATCAACTGGGTTATTACAAGTGTCCAAGACTTCCCCATCACCTGGGGTATTACAAGTGTCCAAGACTTCCCCATCAACTGGGTTATTACAAGTGTCCAAGACTTCCCCATCAGCTGGGTTATTACAAGTGTCCAAGACTTCCCCATCAGCTGGGTTATTACAAGTGTCCAAGACTTCCCCATCAGCTGGGTTATTACAAGTGTCCAAGACTTCTCCATCAGCTGGGTTATTACAAGTGCCCAAGACTTCCCCATCAGCTGGGTTATTACAAGTGTCCAAGACTTCCCCATCAGCTGGGTTATTACAAGTGTCCAAGACTTCTCCATCAGCTGGGTTATTACAAGTGTCCAAGACTTCCCCATCAGCTGGGTTATTACAAGTGTCCAAGACTTCCCCATCAACTGGGTTATTACAAGTGTCCAAGACTTCCCCATCAACTGGGTTATTACAAGTGTCCAAGACTTCCCCATCAGATGGGTTATTAAAAGTGTCCAAGACTTCCCCATCAGCTGGGTTATTACAAGTGTCCAAGACTTCCCCATCAGCTGGGTTATTACAAGTGTCCAAGACTTCCCCATCAGCTGGGTTATTACAAGTGTCCAAGACTTCCCCATCAACTGGGTTATTACAAGTGTCCAAGACTTCCCCATCAGCTGGGTTATTACAGGTGTCCAAGACTTCCCCATCAACTGGGTTATTACAAGTGTCCAAGACTTCCCCATCAGCTGGGTTATTACAAGTGTCCAAGACTTCCCCATCAACTGGGTTATTACAAGTGTCCAAGACTTCCCCATCAGCTGGGTTATTACAAGTGTCCAAGACTTCCCCATCAGCTGGGTTATTACAAGTGTCCAAGACTTCCCCATCAGCTGGGTTATTACAAGTGTCCAAGACTTCCCCATCAGCTGGGTTATTACAAGTGTCCAAGACTTCCCCATCAGCTGGGTTATTACAAGTGTCCAAGACTTCCCCATCAGCTGGGTTATTACAAGTGTCCAAGACTTCTCCATCAGCTGGGTTATTACAAGTGTCCAAGACTTCCCCATCAGCTGGGTTATTACAAGTGTCCAAGACTTCCCCATCAGCTGGGTTATTACAAGTGTCCAAGACTTCCCCATCAGCTGGGTTATTACAAGTGTCCAAGACTTCCCCATCAGCTGGGTTATTACAAGTGTCCAAGACTTCCCCATCAGCTGGGTTATTACAAGTGTCCAAGACTTCCCCATCAACTGGGTTATTACAAGTGTCCAAGACTTCCCCATCAGCTGGGTTATTACAAGTGTCCAAGACTTCTCCATCAGCTGGGTTATTACAAGTGTCCAAGACTTCCCCATCAGCTGGGTTATTACAAGTGTCCAAGACTTCCCCATCAGCTGGGTTATTACAAGTGTCCAAGACTTCCCCATCAGCTGGGTTATTACAAGTGTCCAAGACTTCTCCATCAGCTGGGTTATTACAAGTGTCCAAGACTTCCCCATCAACTGGGTTATTACAAGTGTCCAAGACTTCCCCATCAGCTGGGTTATTACAAGTGTCCAAGACTTCCCCATCAGCTGGGTTATTACAAGTGTCCAAGACTTCCCCATCAGCTGGGTTATTACAAGTGTCCAAGACTTCCCCATCAGCTGGGTTATTACAAGTGTCCAAGACTTCTCCATCAGCTGGGTTATTACAAGTGCCCAAGACTTCCCCATCAGCTGGGTTATTACAAGTGTCTAAGACTTCCCCATCAGCTGGGTTATTACAAGTGTCCAAGACTTCTCCATCAGCTGGGTTATTACAAGTGTCCAAGACTTCCCCATCAGCTGGGTTATTACAAGTGTCCAAGACTTCCCCATCAACTGGGTTATTACAAGTGTCCAAGACTTCCCCATCAACTGGGTTATTACAAGTGTCCAAGACTTCCCCATCAGCTGGGTTATTAAAAGTGTCCAAGACTTCCCCATCAGCTGGGTTATTACAAGTGTCCAAGACTTCCCCATCAGCTGGGTTATTACAAGTGTCCAAGACTTCCCCATCAGCTGGGTTATTACAAGTGTCGAAGACTTCCCCATCAGCTGGGTTATTACAAGTGTCCAAGACTTCTCCATCAGCTGGGTTATTACAAGTGTCCAAGACTTCCCCATCAGCTGGGTTATTACAAGTGTCCAAAACTTCCCCATCAGCTGGGTTATTACAAGTGTCCAAGACTTCCCCATCAACTGGGTTATTACAAGTGCCCAAGACTTTCCCATCAACTGGGTTATTATAAGTGTCCAAGACTTCCCCATCAACTGGGTTATTATGTGTCCAAGACTTCCCCATCAGCTGGGTTATTACAAGTGTCGAAGACTTCCCCATCAGCTGGGTTATTACAAGTGTCGAAGACTTCCCCATCAGCTGGGTTATTACAAGTGTCCAAGACTTCTCCATCAGCTGGGTTATTACAAGTGTCCAAGACTTCCCCATCAGCTGGGTTATTACAAGTGTCCAAGACTTCCCCATCAACTGGGTTATTACAAGTGTCCAAGACTTCCCCATCAGCTGGGTTATTACAGGTGTCCAAGACTTCCCCATCAACTGGGTTATTACAAGTGTCCAAGACTTCCCCATCAGCTGGGTTATTACAAGTGTCCAAGACTTCCCCATCAACTGGGTTATTACAAGTGTCCAAGACTTCCCCATCAGCTGGGTTATTACAAGTGTCCAAGACTTCCCCATCAGCTGGGTTATTACAAGTGTCCAAGACTTCCCCATCAGCTGGGTTATTACAAGTGTCCAAGACTTCCCCATCAGCTGGGTTATTACAAGTGTCCAAGACTTCCCCATCAGCTGGGTTATTACAAGTGTCCAAGACTTCCCCATCAGCTGGGTTATTACAAGTGTCCAAGACTTCTCCATCAGCTGGGTTATTACAAGTGTCCAAGACTTCCCCATCAGCTGGGTTATTACAAGTGTCCAAGACTTCCCCATCAACTGGGTTATTACAAGTGTCCAAGACTTCCCCATCAGCTGGGTTATTACAAGTGTCCAAGACTTCCCCATCAGCTGGGTTATTACAAGTGTCCAAGACTTCCCCATCAGCTGGGTTATTACAAGTGTCCAAGACTTCCCCATCAGCTGGGTTATTACAAGTGTCCAAGACTTCCCCATCAGCTGGGTTATTACAAGTGTCCAAGACTTCCCCATCAGCTGGGTTATTACAAGTGTCCAAGACTTCCCCATCAGCTGGGTTATTACAAGTGTCCAAGACTTCTCCATCAGCTGGGTTATTACAAGTGTCCAAGACTTCCCCATCAGCTGGGTTATTACAAGTGTCCAAGACTTCCCCATCAGCTGGGTTATTACAAGTGTCCAAGACTTCCCCATCAGCTGGGTTATTACAAGTGTCCAAGACTTCCCCATCAACTGGGTTATTACAAGTGTCCAAGACTTCCCCATCAGCTGGGTTATTACAAGTGTCCAAGACTTCTCCATCAGCTGGGTTATTACAAGTGTCCAAGACTTCCCCATCAGCTGGGTTATTACAAGTGTCCAAGACTTCTCCATCAGCTGGGTTATTACAAGTGTCCAAGACTTCCCCATCAGCTGGGTTATTACAAGTGTCCAAGACTTCCCCATCAGCTGGGTTATTACAAGTGTCCAAGACTTCCCCATCAGCTGGGTTATTACAAGTGTCCAAGACTTCCCCATCAACTGGGTTATTACAAGTGTCCAAGACTTCCCCATCAGCTGGGTTATTACAAGTGTCCAAGACTTCTCCATCAGCTGGGTTATTACAAGTGTGACTTCCAAGACAAGTGTCCAAGACCCCATCAGCTGGGTTATTACAAGTGTCCAAGACTTCATCCTGGGTTATTACAATCAACTGGGTTATTACAAGTGTCCAAGACTTCCCCATCAGCTGGGTTATTACAAGTGTCCAAGACTTCCCCATCAGCTGGGTTATTACAAGTGTCCAAGACTTCCCCATCAACTGGGTTATTACAAGTGTCCAAGACTTCCCCATCAGCTGGGTTATTACAAGTGTCCAAGACTTCTCCATCAGCTGGGTTATTACAAGTGTCCAAGACTTCCCCATCAGCTGGGTTATTACAAGTGTCCAAGACTTCCCCATCAACTGGGTTATTACAAGTGTCCAAGACTTCCCCATCAGCTGGGTTATTACAAGTGTCCAAGACTTCCCCATCAGCTGGGTTATTACAAGTGTCCAAGACTTCCCCATCAGCTGGGTTATTACAAGTGTCCAAGACTTCCCCATCAGCTGGGTTATTACAAGTGTCCAAGACTTCTCCATCAGCTGGGTTATTACAAGTGTCCAAGACTTCCCCATCAGCTGGGTTATTACAAGTGTCCAAGACTTCCCCATCAGCTGGGTTATTACAAGTGTCCAAGACTTCCCCATCAGCTGGGTTATTACAAGTGTCCAAGACTTCCCCATCAGCTGGGTTATTACAAGTGTCCAAGACTTCCCCATCAGCTGGGTTATTACAAGTGTCCAAGACTTCCCCATCAGCTGGGTTATTACAAGTGTCCAAGACTTCCCCATCAGCTGGGTTATTACAAGTGTCCAAGACTTCCCCATCAGCTGGGTTATTACAAGTGTCGAAGACTTCCCTGGGTTATTACAATCAGCTCAGCTGGGTTATTACAAGTGTCCAAGACTTCCCCATCAGCTGGGTTATTACAAGTGTCCAAGACTTCCCCATCAACTGGGTTATTACAAGTGTCCAAGACTTCCCCATCAGCTGGGTTATTACAAGTGTCCAAGACTTCCCCATCAACTGGGTTATTAAAAGTGTCCAAGACTTCCCTATCAGCTGGGTTATTAGATGTGTTAAAGACTTCCCCATCAGCTGGGTTATTACAAGTGTCGAAGACTTCCCCATCAACTGGGTTATTACAAGTGTCCAAGACTTCCCATCAGCTGGGTTATTACAAGTGCCCAAGACTTCCTCATCAACTGGGTTATTACAAGTGTCCAAGACTTCCCCATCAACTGGGTTATTACAAGTGTCCAAGACTTCCCCATCAGACTTCCCCATCAACTGGGTTATTACAAGTGTCCAAGACTTCCCCATCAGCTGGGTTATTACAAGTGTCCAAGACTTCCCCATCAACTGGGTTATTACAAGTGTCCAAGACTTCCCCATCAGCTGGGTTATTACAAGTGTCCAAGACTTCCCCATCAGCTGGGTTATTACAAGTGTCCAAGACTTCCACATCAGCTGGGACAAGTGTCCAAGACCCCATCAGCTGGGTTATTACAAGTGTCCAAGAGTTCCCCATCAGCTGGGTTATTACAAGTGTCCAAGACTTCCCCATCAGCTGGGTTATTACAAGTGTCCAAGACTTCCCCATCAGCTGGGTTATTACAAGTGTCCAAGACTTCCCCATCAGCTGGGTTATTACAAGTGTCCAAGACTTCCCCATCAACTGGGTTATTATGTGTCCAAGACTTCCCCATCAGCTGGGTTATTACAAGTGTCCAAGACTTCCCCATCAGCTGGGTTATTACAAGTGTCCAAGACTTCCCCATCAGCTGGGTTATTACAAGTGTCCAAGACTTCCCCATCAGCTGGGTTATTACAAGTGTCCAAGACTTCCCCATCAGCTGGGTTATTACAAGTGTCCAAGACTTCCCTGGGTTATTACAATCAAGCTGGGTTATTACAAGTGCCCAAGACTTCCCCATCAGCTGGGTTATTACAAGTGTCCAAGACTTCCCCATCAGCTGGGTTATTACAAGTGTCCAAGACTTCCCCATCAACTGGGTTATTACAAGTGTCCAAGACTTCCCCATCAGCTGGGTTATTACAAGTGTCCAAGACTTCTCCATCAGCTGGGTTATTACAAGTGTCCAAGACTTCCCCATCAGCTGGGTTATTACAAGTGACTTCTCCAAGACTTCTTCCCCACCAGCTGGGTTAGTACAAGTGTCCACGACGTCCCCATCAGCTGGGTTATTACAAGTGTCCAAGACTTCCCCATCAGCTGGGTTATTACAAGTGTCCAAGACTTCCCCATCAGCTGGGTTATTACAAGTGTCCAAGACTTCCCCATCAGCTGGGTTATTACAAGTGTCCAAGACTTCCCCATCAGCTGGGTTATTACAAGTGTCCAAGACTTCCCATCCTGGGTTATCACAAGTGTCCAAGACTTCCCCATCAGCTGGGCTATTACAAGTGTCCAAGACTTCCCCATCAGCTGGGTTATTACAAGTGTCCAAGACTTCCCCATCAGCTGGGTTATTACAAGTGTCCAAGACTTCCCCATCAGCTGGGTTATTACAAGTGTCCAAGACTTCTCCATCAGCTGGGTTATTACAAGTGCCCAAGACTTCCCCATCAGCTGGGTTATTACAAGTGTCTAAGACTTCCCCATCAGCTGGGTTATTACAAGTGTCCAAGACTTCTCCATCAGCTGGGTTATTACAAGTGTCCAAGACTTCCCCATCAGCTGGGTTATTACAAGTGTCCAAGACTTCCCCATCAACTGGGTTATTACAAGTGTCCAAGACTTCCCCATCAACTGGGTTATTACAAGTGTCCAAGACTTCCCCATCAGCTGGGTTATTAAAAGTGTCCAAGACTTCCCCATCAGCTGGGTTATTACAAGTGTCCAAGACTTCCCCATCAGCTGGGTTATTACAAGTGTCGAAGACTTCCCCATCAGCTGGGTTATTACAAGTGTCGAAGACTTCCCCATCAGCTGGGTTATTACAAGTGTCCAAGACTTCTCCATCAGCTGGGTTATTACAAGTGTCCAAGACTTCCCCATCAGCTGGGTTATTACAAGTGTCCAAGACTTCCCCATCAACTGGGTTATTACAAGTGTCCAAGACTTCCCCATCAGCTGGGTTATTACAGGTGTCCAAGACTTCCCCATCAACTGGGTTATTACAAGTGTCCAAGACTTCCCCATCAGCTGGGTTATTACAAGTGTCCAAGACTTCCCCATCAACTGGGTTATTACAAGTGTCCAAGACTTCCCCATCAGCTGGGTTATTACAAGTGTCCAAGACTTCCCCATCAGCTGGGTTATTACAAGTGTCCAAGACTTCCCCATCAGCTGGGTTATTACAAGTGTCCAAGACTTCTCCATCAGCTGGGTTATTACAAGTGTCCAAGACTTCCCCATCAGCTGGGTTATTACAAGTGTCCAAGACTTCCCCATCAACTGGGTTATTACAAGTGTCCAAGACTTCCCCATCAGCTGGGTTATTACAAGTGTCCAAGACTTCCCCATCAGCTGGGTTATTACAAGTGTCCAAGACTTCCCCATCAGCTGGGTTATTACAAGTGTCCAAGACTTCCCCATCAGCTGGGTTATTACAAGTGTCCAAGACTTCCCCATCAGCTGGGTTATTACAAGTGTCCAAGACTTCCCCATCAGCTGGGTTATTACAAGTGTCCAAGACTTCCCCATCAGCTGGGTTATTACAAGTGTCCAAGACTTCTCCATCAGCTGGGTTATTACAAGTGTCCAAGACTTCCCCATCAGCTGGGTTATTACAAGTGTCCAAGACTTCCCCATCAGCTGGGTTATTACAAGTGTCCAAGACTTCCCCATCAGCTGGGTTATTACAAGTGTCCAAGACTTCCCCATCAACTGGGTTATTACAAGTGTCCAAGACTTCCCCATCAGCTGGGTTATTACAAGTGTCCAAGACTTCTCCATCAGCTGGGTTATTACAAGTGTCCAAGACTTCCCCATCAGCTGGGTTATTACAAGTGTCCAAGACTTCTCCATCAGCTGGGTTATTACAAGTGTCCAAGATTTCCCCATCAGCTGGGTTATTACAAGTGTCCAAGACTTCCCCATCAGCTGGGTTATTACAAGTGTCCAAGACTTCCCCATCAGCTGGGTTATTACAAGTGTCCAAGACTTCCCCATCAACTGGGTTATTACAAGTGTCCAAGACTTCCCCATCAGCTGGGTTATTACAAGTGTCCAAGACTTCTCCATCAGCTGGGTTATTACAAGTGTCCAAGACTTCCCCATCAGCTGGGTTATTACAAGTGTCCAAGACTTCCCCATCAGCTGGGTTATTACAAGTGTCCAAGACTTCCCCATCAGCTGGGTTATTACAAGTGTCCAAGACTTCCCCATCAGCTGGGTTATTACAAGTGTCCAAGACTTCCCCATCAACTGGGTTATTACAAGTGTCCAAGACTTCCCCATCAGCTGGGTTATTACAAGTGTCCAAGACTTCTCCATCAGCTGGGTTATTACAAGTGTCCAAGACTTCCCCATCAGCTGGGTTATTACAAGTGTCCAAGACTTCCCCATCAACTGGGTTATTACAAGTGTCCAAGACTTCCCCATCAGCTGGGTTATTACAAGTGTCCAAGACTTCCCCATCAGCTGGGTTATTACAAGTGTCCAAGACTTCCCCATCAGCTGGGTTATTACAAGTGTCCAAGACTTCCCCATCAGCTGGGTTATTACAAGTGTCCAAGACTTCCCCATCAGCTGGGTTATTACAAGTGTCCAAGACTTCCTGTCCAAGACTTCCCCATCAGCTGGGTTATTACAAGTGTCCAAGACTTCCCCATCAACTGGGTTATTACAAGTGTCCAAGACTTCTCCATCAGCTGGGTTATTACAAGTGTCCAAGAGAGGCTCCGAGGCAGTATATATACCAAGAATACACATACATGCTTCTGGCTTTCTCTTGTGCTACCAACACATGTATTTTATTCCAGGTAAACTATATTTTTAATACTGCACAATGAAATAGGTTTTTTCTTATCTATGTAAGACTGTGAATTCTGGATAAAGATGAGTTGTACAACATCAAGTAGATAAAATGAATCACTCTTCTTTCTTTGGTGACATTAAAAAATGTTTTATATAGACGACTTTATAGGTGTCATTTGAAGATTGAGACACTTATGCAGCATATGGGAATCTTTATTCAGGAAACGTTTCGCCACACAGTGGCTTCATCAGTCCAATACAAAGAGGAAGGCGTAAGGAGAGGAGGAGAATGAGGTAATCAGTCCCTCAACCTGGAGTCGATGTGTTCAGTCCATCAATCTACAAGATTGATGGACTGAACACATCGACTCCAGGTTGAGGGACTGATTACCTCATTCTCCTCCTCTCCTTACGCCTTCCTCTTTGTATTGGACTGATGAAGCCACTGTGTGGCGAAACGTTTCCTGAATAAAGATTCCCATATGCTGCATAAGTGTCTCAATCTTCAACATGTCGGTTTTTCAAACCATTCATCACACAGGTGTCATTTATCAAGTAGTCAGTTTTTTGAACCATTTATTCACAGGCCACTGTAATATACATGATACCCAATTTTATATTCCAATTTGCAAATTATAAATTGTCCTTAATTTATTAATGGAAGTATATAAAAAAAATATGGACTAATTGTTGAATTTTCCACTGACTGTATAACTGTTTTTATACAAAGATGAAAATTAAGAGGAAATAACAGACAAAAGAATGAAAACTTGGAATTACTAATACAAATATGAAATAAAGATCAATAAAGTTAAAAGTTTTGTGATGGTCAACACTTAATAGAATGATGTGATTGAACATATTTTTTACTACTCTAACAACCATGTATATTAATTCCATGCCACACTGAGGAAATGAGAGAGAGAGAGAGAGAGAGAGAGAGAGAGAGAGAGAGAGAGAGAGAGAGAGAGAGAGAGAGAGAGAGAGAGAGAGAGAGAGAGAGAGAGAGAGAGAGAGAGAGAGAGAGAATGTCATTGGACTAGAAGCCAAATATTGCTTGAGTACCACTTGTGGTAGCCTCAGCCATCATCATGGCCAGCCAGGCTACAATAATATTAACTTGTACTCTAGATTAGCATATAAACCCCTCCCCCCCCCTTCCCAAAGAACATAAAGACTGTACAAATATAACATGAGATCATGGTTTGAGGTGTGACTCTTCCTCCCATTATGAACTAAGGAATGTTGTGAATAAGTTAACAAATATGTAAACAGGTTGGTATATTATCTTCAAGTCTCTTGGATAGTTTTGAAACAATTAAGTTGGTTTCATAATGGGATGAATCAATCACAGTCCTTTCATAAGCAATAAAACCAAATATGAATTACTGAAAGCCATTAAATGAATTGTTACATTGCACTACCATAGTTTAAACTTAGTATATTTGGCATTCTAGGCTATTTCAGTAAACCAAATTTGATTTTTATCACAAAATACAAAAAATTCTGTAGACCAGAACCTTTTACAGTCTATTAATCTAACATCAGTAAAAAAGTTAAATAGATTATAACTCCACTTAGGTTCTAATGTGTGACCATTATGCATTAAGTATTTCTTCCCCATAATCAAACTCGTTAGGTTAGTGGTATTTTGTCAGGAAATACAAGGTAATTATTCCAGACATAAATTTTAATTCATATGGTGGCATTTAATGGAGATTTTTGGTCATTATTATGACCAACATCTACTACTTACCAGTCCACTTATACAAGACACTAAGGTCAGTGGTGTGCTGGGATTTGTATCTTTCCACATACGTACTTAAACAACCTATTACAGAATACACAAATATCCTACATGTAGAAGCTTATGACGATGTTTGAATCCAACTTGGACCATTTACAGGTCACACTAACACATGAAGGTGAAGGAGCCAGTATATATAGAGGGACAAGGACGAGGCAAAGGAAAAAAGGAGGCGAAGAAGTATTGGTGGTGTGTCTTGTAAATGGTCCAAGTTGGACTAAAACATCGTCGGAAGCTCTTCTCTCCTCTGTGCAGGTCATTTGTGTATTGTTCCAGTCACGGTATTGTGCCTTTTTGTTCTTTATTACAGAATATAAAAAAGGGTCCTCCCAGGGTATGGACTTTTACATACACTAGGGCTGCAGTATTCTGTAGAATTCCGTCAATGGCGGAGTACAATTCTCAATGGCTAAGTTATAAAAAAAAAAATCACATACCATAACTATTAAGATCACACAAGTGTAAAAATAAACTTTTGATGTTAATAAAAAAACTAGACCTTAAATTACAAATAAATATAAGATGACTAGCCTACTTTTGCTCACTGTGGTAAAAATTGCACATTTATATATATTACTATTGACATCAACTTAGAAAACTTCATGAAGTGCATTGCTGTAACAAATACTGTATCTGCAAATTAATGTACTAGCACTATTACCCAGAGAGCACTGAAAGACATGTATATAATGGTTAAAATAGTCAATGGCAACATAACATAAATTGTTTATGTGTTTACTGAATAAATCTGAGCACATCACAATGGTATCTTCCTTGTGACAGTTTATGAGTCATATAATTACCTCCCCATCCCACCTTATGTCAAGACTTAACGTTAATTTTGCCTGAGATCATAATGTTATTAATAATGTAAAAATCTGATTGCTAACATTATTTAAAACTGCACAAATTTGAATGCTATTATAAAAAATGATTTGCAGATTTTAATAAGTAATATACAGTTCAAGTTTGGTGTTACTTGTCAGTTGCAGGATTTAATGTCAAAATGGGAAATCAAGTGAATGAATTTTAACGACAAGATTTTATAATTTATGATACTGTCCCAGAACAAAATTAAAATTGTAAACTGGTGATAAATATTAATAATACAGCAGTTGGTGTAGTTTCCCATCTGCCATGTAAGACAGAGCATCAAGGGGTCTGACATGCAAATTTAACTTCAGCTTTCAAAATTTTTTCAAATCTAATTTAAGTGTCGAATTTTTTTTCAAATCTAATTTAAGAATACAAAAACTTTTCAAGTCTAATTTAAGGTTTCAAAGTCTGAGAAAGCCTTGGCTTTCAAAGTAACTGTAAAGATCGGGTCTGACAGGTGTTGGTCCAACCCTAGACCAGTCCAAGCAAAGCTAGTCTCATCAAGGTGTTATTTAAAAAAGTTAAGTCTTGGTTAGGTGGAACTTAAGGAAGACAAATATATAAACATGGTAAAAAAAAAAGCCTACTCTAAGCAATGAAAACAAAGAAACACACACACATATATATATTAAAATATCATCTATAAATATCTCCTGAAATATTTACGACTGGTGATTTCACTTAATACAATTTTTGTCTACAAAAATTGTCAATAAATTACCGTAAAAAAAAATTTCACAGATTACAACTTTTTAAGTTCAATTTCAAGGTGAAGTTCTAAATGCTCTCTATACTGTACATTCAATGTTGAGCTCTAGGCAACTTATTAATGTATTTATATTAAACTTGGCGTAAAGAATGTTTGCCTTTAGTTATGAGTTTTTTTTTACACATATGACAGTACATTATGTTCATAAATTTACAAAATGTGGCGACCACGCTTTTTTTTTATGCTGCAGCTACTCTTAAAAAAAAAAAGAGAGAGAGAGAGAGGGAGAGAGAGAGAGAGAGAGATGTTGACACTGTCCTTGAAGTGAGTCACAAATTTCATGGAGTCAGCCAGGAAGGCAATGTAGACATAATAAGTATTTTGCTCTATGTCCCAGGTGCTGTATGACTCTTATGGGTTTAGCACTTGTTTATGAATACAATGATTCAGTCTCCGGCAAATCTGCAAAAGTTCTCGACCATACTCATAGGAGCCTTTTGCAGCCTCGGAGATCCTTCAGAGTTGAAGGCTAAGTTTGAAAAGTCCCTCCTAAAACGCCCTTCCACGTGTCCCCTTGAGAGGTGGTACTTGGAGTCACTACTTGGAAGGTGTGGAGGGTGAGAGGGCCAGCTTCTTCCTCGGTGTGATGGGGTCACTCTCAACCTGATCCTCAGACTTGGAGCATGAGTGGAGTCGTTTCCTCTGTCGACCATAGTCTGTAAGAACAATACAAGTTAAAATTAAAGAGAAAAACCTGACAGAGCTGACAAAATGAAGAAGAGAAAATATAATAGAAGCAAGATGGTGTGTAGTGCTGTGGCTGTGAGGAGGTTCATCCCCACAACCACCATAGCAGATAACACGGGTTTCTAAAAAACAAAAAGGCACAATCTAATGACTGGAACAATACACAAACATCGATGTAAGCTTCTCTCTCCTATGTGCTGGGGCGTTTTATAATTCTCCTATGTGCTGGGGCATTTTATAATTCCTACAGGTTTACTGCTCTCTTTGATAATAATCCTATGTTCAGGTTGTGTAACAGAGGCTTTTACTGACCCACTTCACTACTTAGACAGGAAAACTGTCCCAATAAAAAGCTTAATCTACATTCATCTCTTTTCTTCAAACCAGATTAAAGTATATAGCTAAATATTGAAAGTTAATGTATATAAAGCTAAATAATAACAGACAGGACTACACATGAATCTGCTGTACTTATGAAAATTACATGTACTAACAATGACCTTTAAACTCTGACCCTTATACCTACCTTCCTCTCTCTCTCTTACTTCTCCCTCCCAAGACGAACACAACCTCGGGGGATAAAGGAGAGGGACCAGGTGCACAGATTGGGGGCAGGTGAGGGGTGAGAGGAGGGGGAAGGAAGGACTGAACTCCCCCCACAACAGTCACGACCCTCCCTTTCCCTTGTCACAAGCCTCCCCCTCCCTCTCTCTACCCTGAGGCCAACACTATCTACCCTCCTCCCACGCTACCCGAGACTGCTTCCTACACCCTCTCCCCCTCTTCTTCTCACACACCAACAACCCCCTCCCCTGCCATTCCTTCAACACCCATATTCCCAATCACCCAATACCCCTTCCTCAGTCCTCCAAAATTCCCCTATCCAACTCCTTCAACATTTTCCCCTCCTTCCATACCTCCAAACATCCTCCTTCCATTCCTGGTAAACCCACGGGACATCACGTTCAAATATCCCAAAGAGATGGTAGTGGTGACTGGTTGCTGTAGTAGTGGTGGTGGTTGTTGTGGTGGTGGTGGAGGTTGCTGTGGCGGTGGTGGAGGCTGCTGTGGTGGTGGTTGCTGTGGTGGTGGTAGGTAGTGTTCGTAGCAGACTCAGAAATATTAGCAGGAATCGAGTATAATAATAATGTTACCACTACAAGGCGAGTGAAATTGCAGAAGTGGAGAATTTACAGAGAACTTTACTGCACGTATGAGTTCCATCAAACACCTTAACTACTAGAGCGCAGGCGAGATACATCATAATCTACACCTGGAAGATTCTGGAGGGACTGGTCCCTAATATGCACACAGCAATCACTCCATACGAAAGCAAAAGACTTGGCAGGTGATGCAACATACCCCCAGTGAAAAATAGGAGCGCCACTGGTACACTAAGAGAAAACGCAATAAGTGTCCGGGGCCCAAGACTGTTCAACAGCCTCCCACCAGCAATAAGGGGCATTACGGGAAGACCCCTGGTTGCCTTCAAGAGGGAGCTGGACAGATACCTAAAGACGGTGCCGGATCAGTCGGGTTGTGGTTCGTACGTTGGATTGCGTGCGGCCAGCAGTAACAGCCTCGTTGATCAGGCCCTGATACCTGATGGACCGGGTCGCGGGGGCGTTGATTCCCGGAGTGCCCTCCAGGTAGACTTCAGGTAAGGTAGGTACTACTACTACTACAAATAATAATAATAATCAATAAAAAGTAGGGGCGCCATTGGTACACTAAGAGAAAACACCATAAGTGTCCGGGGCCCAAAACTGTTCAACAGCCTCCCATCAAGCATTAGGGGAATTGCCAATAAACCCCTGGCTGCCTTCAAGAGAGAGCTGGACAGATACCTAAAGTCAGTGCCGGATCAGCCGGGCTGTGGCTCGTACGTCGGACTGCGTGCGGCCAGCAGTAACAGCCTAGTTGATCAGGCCCTGATCCATCGGGAGGCCTGGTCGTGGACCGGGCCGCGGGGGCGTTGATCCCCGGAATAACCTCCAGGTAACCTC
This sequence comes from Cherax quadricarinatus, assembly GCF_038502225.1. Taxonomy (NCBI): domain Eukaryota; kingdom Metazoa; phylum Arthropoda; class Malacostraca; order Decapoda; family Parastacidae; genus Cherax; species Cherax quadricarinatus. The sequence continues at coordinate 2,675,969 of NC_091353.1, read as the reverse complement.
CAGGTATATATCTACAAGTACACGATACAACTTATACAGACCATAGTAGTAGACAATGAATAGAAGGATCAAGAGTAAAAATATATTACAAAGAAAAGTCACCTACTGGCCCATGCTAGGCAGGTCCAAGTCACCTACTGGCCCATGCTAGGCAGGTCCAAGTCACCTACTGGCCCATGTTAGGGAGGTCCAAGTCACCTACTGGCCCATGCTAGGCAGGTCCAAGTCACCTACTAGCTCATGCTAGGCAGGTCCAAGTCACCTATTGAGGAAGGGATGATAAGCAAAGATGACAAGAGTGAGAGATAAATAGCTGGCTAGCGAGATAAACAGGTAGTTAGCTAGCGAGATAAACAGGTAGTTAGCTAGCGAGATAAACAGGAAGTTAGCTAGCGAGATAAACAGGTAGTTAGCTAGCGAGATAAACAGGAAGTTAGCTAGCGAGATAAACAGGTAGTTAGCTAGCGAGATAAACAGGTAGTTAGCTAGCGAGATAAACAGGTAGTTAGCTAGCAAGATAAACAGGTAGTTGAAGCGAGATAAAACAGGAAGTTAGGCTGGCGAGATAAACAGGGTAGTTGGCTGGCGAGATAAACAGAAAGTTAGCTAGCGAGATAAACAGGTAGTTAGCTAGCGAGATAAACAGGTAGTTAGCTAGCGAGATAAACAGGTAGTTAGCTAGCGAGATAAACAGAAAGTTAGCTAGCGAGATAAACAGGAAATTAGCTAGCGAGATAAACAGAAAGTTAGCTAGCGAGATAAACAGGAAGTTAGCTAGCGAGATAAACAGAAAGTTAGCTAGCGAGATAAACAGAAAGTTAGCTAGCGAGATAAACAGGAAATTAGCTAGCGAGATAAACAGGTAGTTAGCTAGCGAGATAAACAGGTAGTTAGCTAGCGAGATAAACAGGTTAGAAGCTAGGCGAGATACAGGTAGTTAGCTAGCGAGATACACAGGTAGTTAGCTAGCGAGATAAACAGGTAGTTAGCTAGTGAGATAAACAGGTAGTTAGCTAGCGAGATAAACAGGTAGTTAGCTAGCGAGATAAACAGGTAGTTAGCTAGCGAGATAAACAGGAAGTTAGCTAGCGAGATAAACAGGAAGTTGGCTAGCGAGATAAACAGGTAGTTGCTAGCCCGAGATAAACAGGAAGTTAGCTAGCGAGATAAACAGGTAGTTAGCTAGCGAGATAAACAGGTAGTTAGCTAGCGAGATAAACAGGTAGTTAGCTAGCGAGATAAACAGGTAGTTAGCTAGCGAGATAAACAGGTAGTTAGCTAGCGAGATAAACAGGTAGTTAGCTAGCGAGATAAACAGGTAGTTAGCTAGCGAGATAAACAGGAAGTTAGCTAGTGAGAGATAAACAGGTAATTAGCTAGCGAGATATAAATAGGTAGTTAGCTAGCGAGAGATCACAATAACGTGACAGATAAGATAAGATAAGATAAGATTTCGTTCGGATTTTTAACCCCGGAGGGTTAGCCACCCAGGATAACCCAAGAAAGTCAGTGCGTCATCGAGGACTGTCTAACTTATTTCCATTGGGGTCCTTAATCTTGTCCCCCAGGATGCGACCCACACCAGTCGACTAACACCCAGGTACCTATTTGCTGCTAGGTGAACAGGACAACAGGTGTAAGGAAACGTGTCGAAATGTTTCCACCCGCCGGGAATCGAACCCGGGCCCTCCGTGTGTGAAGCGGGAGCTTTAGCCACCAGGTGTGTCTGTACGTCAAAGTTTAAACGGACGGTGGCCTGAGCCTTCACTCTTGGCCCTGAAAGGCCCAACGGGTTTAGGACTTTGTATATTCCTTCGTACAACATAAACTTGGCTTTCTCTGTTCAGTGTGATGACTTATTTATCTCTTTTCTATCATGACTCTCTCCAACAATTTTGTGGCTACACATGTTGGCTGTTTATATCATCTGAATGTGGCTTCCGTCTTATTCCTCTCTTAAACATACTCCTAACTTGTGTACAGGAGGGTCCCGCTTATACAGCAGGTTAGGTTCTGGACTATTGCTGTACAGGAGGGTTCCGCTTATACAGCAGGTTAGGTTCTGGACTGTTGCTGTACAGGATGGCCCCGCTTATACAGCAGGTTAGGTTCTGGACTACTGCTGTGTCCCGCTTATACAGCAGGTTAGGTTCTGGACTACTGCTGTACAGGATGGCCCCGCTTATACAGCAGGTTAGGTTCTGGACTACTGCTGTACAGGAGGGTCCCGCTTATACAGCAGGTTAGGTTCTGGACTACTGCTGTACAGGATGGCCCCGCTTATACAGCAGGTTAGGTTCTGGACTACTGCTGTACAGGAGGGCCCCGCTTATACAGCAGGTTAGGTTCTGGACTACTGCTGTACAGGAGGGTCCCGCTTATACAGCAGGTTAGGTTCTGGACTACTGCTGTACAGGAGGGCCCCGCTTATACAGCAGGTTAGGTTCTGGACTACTGCTGTACAGGAGGGTCCCGCTTATACAGCAGGTTAGGTTCTGGACTACTGCTGTACAGGAGGGTTCCGCTTATACAGCAGGTTAGGTTCTGGACTACTGAACAGGAGGGTCCCGCCTATCCAGCAGGGTAGGTTCTGGACTACTGTTGTACAGGGGAGCCCCGCTTATCCAGCAGGGTAGGTTCTGGACTACTGTTGTACAGGGGAGCCCCGCTTATCCAGCAGGGTAGGTTCTGGACTACTGTTGTACAGGGGAGCCCCGCTTATCCAGCAGGGTAGGTTCTGGACTACTGTTGTACAGGAGGGTCCCGCTTATACAGCAGGTTAGGTTCTGTACTATTGCTGTACAGGATGGCCCCGCTTATACAGCAGGTTAGGTTCTGGACTACTGCTGTACAGGAGGGTCCCACTTATACAGCAGGTTAGGTTCTGGGCTACTGCTGTACAGGAGGGTTCCGCTTATACAGCAGGTTAGGTTCTGGACTACTGCTGTACAGGATGGCCCCGCTTATACAGCAGGTTAGGTTCTGGACTACTGCTGTACAGGAGGGTCCCGCTTATACAGCAGGTTAGGTTCTGGACTATTGCTGTACAGGATGGCCCCGCTTATACAGCAGGTTAGGTTCTGGACTACTGCTGTACAGGAGGGTCCCGCTTATACAGCAGGTTAGGTTCTGGACTACTGCTGTACAGGAGGGTCCCGCTTATACAGCAGGTTAGGTTCTGGGCTACTGCTGTACAGGAGGGTTCCGGTTATACAGCAGGTTAGGTTCTGGACTACTGAACAGGACGGTCCCACTTATACAGCAAGTTAGGTTCTGGACTACTGCTGTACAGGAGGGTCCCGCTTATACAGCAGGTTAGGTTCTGGACTACTGAACAGGAGGGCCCCACTTATACAGCAGGTTAGGTTCTGGACTACTGTTGTACAGGAGGGCCCCGCTTATACAGCAGGTTAGGTTCTGGACTACTGCTGTACAGGAGGGCCCTGCTTATGCAGCAAGTTAGGTTCTGGACTACTGCTGTACAGGAGGGCCCCGCTTATACAGCAGGTTAGGTTCTGGACTACTGCTGTACAGGAGGGCCCCGCTTATACAGCAGGTTAGGTTCTGGATCCCTGGTGTACTACTTGAGATTCTAGTGTTGCGAAATCCAGTGAACTGGTGGGAAGAAATTACTAATATTCACCTGAGAGAAGAAGTACTTCCCTGGATGGTTGTTACTGTCCGTCACCTTCACGACAGGAAGGTTGGTAGTACTTCCCTGGATGGTTTGTTACTGTCTGTCACCTTCACGACAGGAAGGTTGGTAGTACTCCCCTGGATGGTTGTTACTGTCCGTCACCTTCACGACAGGAAGGTTGGTAGTACTTCCCTGGATGGTTGTTACTGTCCGTCACCTTCACGACAGGAAGGTTGGTAGTACTTCCCTGGATGGTTGTTACTGTCCGTCACCTTCACGACAGGAAGGTTGGTAGTACTTCCCTGGATGGTTGTTACTGTCCGTCACCTTCACGACAGGAAGGTTGGTAGTACTTCCCTGGATGGTTGTTACTGTCCGTCACCTTCACGACAGGAAGGTTGGTAGTACTTCCCTGGATGGTTGTTACTGTCCATCACCTTCACGACAGGAAGGTTGGTAGTACTTCCCTGGATGGTTGTTACTGTCCGTCACCTTCACGACAGGAAGGTTGGTAGTACTTCCCTGGATGGTTGTTACTGTCCATCACCTTCACGACAGGAAGGTTGGTAGTACTTCCCTGGATGGTTGTTACTGTCAGTCACCTTCACGACAGGAAGGTTGGTAGTACTTCCCTGGATGGTTGTTACTGTCCGTCACCTTCACGACAGGAAGGTTGGTAGTACTTCCCTGGATGGTTGTTACTGTCCGTCACCTTCACGACAGGAAGGTTGGTAGTACTTCCCTGGATGGTTGTTACTGTCCGTCACCTTCACGACAGGAAGGTTGGTAGTACTTCCCTGGATGGTTGTTACTGTCCATCACCTTCACGACAGGAAGGTTGGTAGTACTTCCCTGGATGGTTGTTACTGTCCGTCACCTTCACGACAGGAAGGTTGGTAGTACTTCCCTGGATGGTTGTTACTGTCCATCACCTTCACGACAGGAAGGTTGGTAGTACTTCCCCTGGATGGTTGTTACTGTCAGTCACCTTCACGACAGGAAGGTTGGTAGTACTTCCCTGGATGGTTGTTACTGTCCGTCACCTTCACGACAGGAAGGTTGGTAGTACTTCCCTGGATGGTTGTTACTGTCCGTCACCTTCACGACAGGAAGGTTGGTAGTACTTCCCTGGATGGTTGTTACTGTCCGTCACCTTCACGACAGGAAGGTTGGTAGTACTTCCCTGGATGGTTGTTACTGTCCGTCACCTTCACGACAGGAAGGTTGGTAGTACTTCCCTGGATGGTTGTTACTGTCCGTCACCTTCACGACAGGAAGGTTGGTAGTACTTCCCTGGATGGTTGTTACTGTCCGTCACCTTCACGACAGGAAGGTTGGTAATACCTCCCTGGATGGTTGTTACTGTCCGTCACCTTCACGACAGGAAGGTTGGTAATACCTCCCTGGATGGTTGTTACTGTCCGTCACCTTCACGACAGGAAGGTTGGTAATACCTCCCTGGATGGTTGTTACTGTCCGTCACCTTCACGACAGGAAGGTTGGTAATACCTCCCTGGATGGTTGTTACTGTCCGTCACCTTCACGACAGGAAGGTTGGTAATACCTCCCTGGATGGTTGTTACTGTCCGTCACCTTCACGACAGGAAGGTTGGTAGTACTTCCCTGGATGGTTGTTACTGTCCGTCACCTTCACGACAGGAAGGTTGGTAATACCTCCCTGAAGCCAGCTACAAGAGAGTCCCGCTTTACAGCGTCTCACTAATACAGCACTTCTCTAATATAACCAGTCTTCATTTATTCAGACTTCGTATTACAAATATACTCATCACTCATTATAAGTTAAACACAAAAACATTTTTTAGGCCTAGCTCTATTGCTCAAATAATATATAATAGCGTAAACATGTTACCAGGCTTGTATGTGCATTTGTAAGTGGAGAGAGAGAGAGTGAGAGAGAGAGAGAGAGAGAGAGAGAGAGAGAGAGAGAGAGAGAGAGAGAGAGAGAGAGAGAGAGAGAGAGAGAGAGAGAGAGAGATTATTATTATTATTATAATCAAGGGGGAAGCGCTAAACCCGGAGGATTATACAGCACCTGGGGGGGGATGTGGAAGGCATTCAGGCTTAATTCGGGGAACTGGAGCACAGATCCAATTCCCTAAATCAAGAGCCCCTCACCAACATCAAGGAACCTTCCTTGAGGGGAGAGAGAGAGAGAGAGAGAGAGAGAGAGAGAGAATGTTTCACTTTACAGCAGCAGCCCGGAACCTAACCTGTACACATTATATCTCGGATGGTTCCCGTCACTGTTCAGGTATGTGCCCTCCCCCCTGCTGTCACAACAATTATCTCACAACACAGAATATCCTCGGGGTAAATATTGTGGTGTATACCAGGCTGCGTGAGGTCACCAGCGATGGTACAGTGTCAGAGGTCATGCTACTGTGTGTGTGGACTCACCTAACCATGGTTGTAGGGGTTCATTCACAGCTCCTGGCCCCACCTCTTCACTGGTCGCTACTAGGTCCACTCTCCCTGCTCCATGAGCTTTATCATACCTCTTCTTAAAGCTATGTATGGTTCCTGCCTCCACTACATCACTCTCCAGATTGTTCCACTTCCTGACAACTCTATGGCTGAAGACCTATTTCCTAACATCCCTGTGACCCATCTAAGTCTTCAACTTCCAACTGTGACCCCTTGTTGTTGTGTCTCATCTCTGGAACATCCTGAGAGAGAGAGAGAGAGAGAGAGAGAGAGAGAGAGAGAGAGAGAGAGAGAGAGAGAGAGAGAGAGAGAGAGAGAGAGAGAGAGAGAGAGAGAGAGAGAGAGAGAGAGAGAGAGAGAGAGAGAGAGAGAGCATAATGATGTCAACGAGATAAAGTCAGTTGATCAAATGAAAATGCTGACCCACAGATGGCTCCAACTTCATCCTGTTCCGTACTTGTATGTCTCATAACAATAAAAATGCTTTCAAATGAGCTGATGTGGGTAACAGCCAATAAAGTTAGGAATCTTTAACCTGTAATATAGCTGTCAATAAAGCTAGGGATCCTTAACCTTGTCAAACCCTGTGTAAAAAAAAAGAGAGAGAGAGAGAGAGAGAGAGAGAGAGAGAGAGAGAGAGAGAGAGAGAGAGAGAGAGAGAGAGAATCACCAGTCTTGTTATAAATATTAACACATCTTCCACAAACGGGGAAAATAGGAAAGAAAACATGAAAATGCATTAGGAAAATCATACAAGTAACAGAAAGGATCTACATATTTCGGACTTAACCAAAGGCCGTCTTCAGAACACCAATAATATATAATTTTCAAAACGCAATGTACAAGCATATTATATTTAGTGAAGAATTCTTTTACGTTATTATTAGCTTCTACGCACATACTAGATGACGTTAATCTTACGCTAGGCGCCTATTGGAGCGCTCAGGCTAACCCACTTGTGACGTCACAAACTATACTCTCTTCTTATTGGCTATGGCAAATCATCTGATAACGTCACGCATCACACTGGATGTTCATTGGCGATCACGGCACAGAGGTAGTGACGTCATGGGTCACTCGGGGCTCTCATTGACGTTGCCATTGGTAACCGACCGGTGACGTCACGGGCCACACCTGATGGCGACTGTCGCCTCCCGCCATTATTTTCTTCAAGTTTAAACGTGTCTGGTTACTCCCCCTCCCCCCAGCATTGTTTCAGCGGTTGATCACGAGTTACACATACATGTATACACCTGAATGTACACGAGTGTAGACACGAGGATATACAGGTGGATACACACATGGAGGTATATATAGGATATACACATGGAGGTATATATAGGATATACACATGGAGGTATATATAAGGATATACACATGGAGGTATATATAGGATATACACATGGAGGTATATATAAGGATATACACATGGAGGTATATATAAGGATATACACATGGAGGTATATATAAGGATATACACATGGAGGTATATATAAGGATATACACATGGAGGTATATATAAGGATATACACATGGAGGTATATATAAGGATATACACATGGAGGTATATATAAGGATATACACATGGAGGTATATATAAGGATATACACATGACTCAAGAAATCGTAATGACACGATTGCAAACGTGGACATGTGAATATACACATGTAGGCTCAAAAAATACATATAAGCGTATTTGAGGATATACACACGAACGTATATATGAGGATATACATATGTACGTAGGCTCGAGAATACACATGGATATATATAATAGACGTATATATATAAATTTACACAAAATGAAGACATGAAAATCAACGAACGTGTGTGTGTGTGAGAGAGAGAGAGAGAGAGAGAGAGAGAGAGAGAGAGAGAGAGAGAGAGAGAGAGATAGAGAGAGAGAGAGAGAGAGAGAGAGAGAGAGAGAGAGAGAGAGAGAGAGAAACTTTAACTCATAAGATAAAGATGAGTTACAGTGAAGAAAATAAATGAATACACCGCATGTAATGGTGGAGGACAGTACATGTTAATGGTGGAGGACAGTACATGTTAATGGTGGAGGACAGTACATGTTAATGGTGGAGGACAGTACATGTTAATGGTGGAGGACAGTACATGTTGATGGTGGAGGACAGTACATGTTTAATGGTGGAGGACAGTACATGTTAATGGTGGAGGACAGTACATGTTAATGGTGGAGGACAGTACATGTTGATGGTGGAGGACAGTACATGTTTAATGGTGGAGGACAGTACATGTTAATGGTGGAGGACAGTACATGTTAATGGTGGAGGACAGTACATGTTAATGGTGGAGGACAGTACATGTTAATGGTGGAGGACAGCACATGTTAATGGTGGAGGACAGTACATGTTAATGGTGGAGGACAGTACATGTTAATGGTGGAGGACAGTACATGTTGATGGTGGAGGACAGTACATGTTAATGGTGGAGGACAGTACATGTTAATGGTGGAGGACAGTACATGTTAATGGTGGAGGACAGTACATGTTAATGGTGGAGGACAGTACATGTTGATTGGTGAGGACAGTACAGACAGTACATGTTAATGGTGGAGGACAGTACATGTTAATGGAGGACAGTACATGTTGATGGTACAGTACATGTTTAATAACAGTACATGTTAATGGTGGAGGACAGTACATGTTAATGGTGGAGGACAGTACATGTTAATGGTGGAGGACAGTACATGTTAATGGTGGAGGACAGCACATGTTAAGTGACAGTACATGTTAATGGTGGAGGACAGTACATGTTAATGGTGGAGGACAGTACATGTTAATGGTGGAGGACAGTACATGTTAATGGTGGAGGACAGTACATGTTGATGGTGGAGGACAGTACATGTTTAATGGTGGAGGACAGTACATGTTAATGGTGGAGGACAGTACATGTTAATGGTGGAGGACAGTACATGTTAATGGTGGAGGGACAGTACATGTTAATGGTGGAGGACAGTACATGTTAATGGTGGAGGACAGTACATGTTAATGGTGGAGGACAGTACATGTTAATGGTGGAGGACAGTACATGTTGATGGTGGAGGACAGTACATGTTTAATGGTGGAGGACAGTACATGTTAATGGTGGAGGACAGTACATGTTAATGGTGGAGGACAGTACATGTTAATGGTGGAGGACAGTACATGTTAATGGTGGAGGACAGTACATGTTAATGGTGGAGGACAGTACATGTTAATGGTGGAGGACAGTACATGTTGATGGTGGAGGACAGTACATGTTGATGGTGGAGGACAGTACATGTTAATGGTGGAGGACAGTACATGTTAATGGTGGAGGACAGTACATGTTAATGGTGGAGGACAGTACATGTTAATGGTGGAGGACAGTACATGTTAATGGTGGAGGACAGTACATGTTAATGGTGGAGGACAGTACATGTTGATGGTGGAGGACAGTACATGTTGATGGTGGAGGACAGTACATGTTGATGGTGGAGGACAGTACATGTTGATGGTGGAGGACAGTACATGTTGATGGTGGAGGACAGTACATGTTGATGGTGGAGGACAGTACATGTTAATGGTGGAGGACAGTACATGTTAATGGTGGAGGACAGTACATGTTAATGGTGGAGGACAGTACATGTTAATGGTGGAGGACAGTACATGTTGATGGTGGAGGACAGTACATGTTGATGGTGGAGGACAGTACATGTTAATGGTGGAGGACAGTACATGTTAATGGTGGAGGACAGTACATGTTGATGGTGGAGGACAGTACATGTTGATGGTGGAGGACAGTACATGTTAATGGTGGAGGACAGTACATGTTGATGGTGGAGGACAGTACATGTTTAATGGTGGGAGGAACTGCTGCCTGTGTGTGTGTGTAACATCTTCAGGAGAGAACATGTTGGTGGGAGGAAATCCTGCGTGCGTGCGTGTGTGTGTGTGTGTGTGTGTGTGTGTGTGTGTACTCGCCTAGTTGAGGTTCCAGGGGTCGAGTCCAAGCTCCTGGCCCCGCCTCTTCACTGATCGCTACTAGGTCACTCTCCCTGAACCGTGAGCTTTATCGTACCTCTGCTTAAAGCTATATATGGATCCTGCCTCCACTACATCGCTTCCCAAACTATTCCACTTGCTGACTACTCTGTGGCTGAAGAAATACTTCCTAACATCCCTGTGATTCATCTGTCTTCAACTTCCAACTGTGTCCCCTTGTTGCTGTGTCCAGTCTCTGGAACATCCTGTCTTTGTCCACCTTGTCAATTCCTCTCAGTATTTTGTATGTCGTTATCATGTCCCCCCTATCTCTCCTGTCCTCCAGTGTCGTCAGGTTGATTTCCCTTAACCTCTCCTCGTAGGACAAACCTCTTAGCTCTGGGACTAGTCTTGTTGCAAACCTTTGCACTTTCTCTAGTTTCTTTACGTGCTTGGCTAGGTGTGGGTTCCAAACTGGTGCCGCATACTCCAATATGGGCCTAACGTACACGGTGTACAGGGTCCTGAACGATTCCTTATTAAGATGTCGGAATGCTGTTCTGAGGTTTGCTAGGCGCCCATATGCTGCAGCAGTTATTTGGTTGATGTGCCCTTCAGGAGATGTGCCTGGTGTTATACTCACCCCAAGATCTTTTTCCTTGAGTGAGGTTTGTAGTCTCTGGCCCCCTAGACTGTACTCCGTCTGCGGTCTTCTTTGCCCTTCCCCAATCTTCATGACTTTGCACTTGGTGGGATTGAACTCCAGGAGCCAATTGCTGGACCAGGTCTGCAGCCTGTCCAGATCCCTTTGTAGTTCTGCCTGTTCTTCGATCGAGTGAATTCTCATCAACTTCACGTCATCTGCCAACAGGGACACCTCAGAGTCTATTCCTTCCGTCATGTCGTTCACAAATACCAGAAACAGCACTGGTCCTAGGACTGACCCCTGTGGGACCCCGCTGGTCACAGGTGCCCACTCTGACACCTCGCCACGTACCATGACTCGCTGCTGTCTTCCTGACAAGTATTCCCTGATCCATTGTAGTGCCTTCCCTGTTATCCCTGCTTGGTCCTCCAGTTTTTGCACCAATCTCTTGAGTGGAACTGTGTCAAGCGCCTTCTTGCAGTCCAAGAAAATGTGCGCGCGCGCGCGCGTGTGTGTGTGTGTGTGTGTGTGTGTGTGTGTGTGTGTGTGTGTGTGTGTGTGTGTGTGTGTGTGTGTGTGTGTGTGTTTGTATGTGTGTGTGTGTATGTGAGTGTGTGTGTATGTGTGTGTGTGTGTGTGTGTGTATATGTGTGTGTGTGTATATGTGTGTGTGTGTGTATGTGTGTGTATGTGTGTATGTGTGTATGTGTGTGTTAGTTAGTGTCCTAGGCACATGTCGATTAGACACTGTGTTGTATGTGTGTGTGTGTGTGTGTGTGTATGTATGTGTATGTGTGTGCGCGTGTATGTGTGTGTGTATGTGTGTGTGTGTGTGTGTGTGCGTGTGCGCGCGCGCGCGTGTGTATGTTTGTGTGTGTGTGAACCTGCAGGACGAAACATGTTTCATGGAGGGAGGAAATGCTGCGTGTGTGAGAGAGAGCCTGAGTGCGCGCCCGCACACACACAAGGTGAACATTTACACACTGGTCTGGAGGACACACGTGTTTTATAATAATCTTTATTTCTACAAGTACATGTACAAGGTCTACAAGTACATGTACAAGGTCTACAAGTACATGTACAAGGTATACAGACCATAGCTGACATCAATGACATACTACTATATAGAAAGTCCCTTGTTATGTGGAGCATTTCCCGCAAATTAGGTAATTTTTGTCCCCAGGATGCGACCCACACCAGTCCACTAACACCCAGGTACTGCTAGGTGAACATGTACAGCAGGTGTAAGATGACTAACACCCAGGTACTGCTAGGTGAACATGTACAGCAGGTGTAAGGTGACTAACACCCAGGTACTGCTAAGTGAACATGTACAGCAGGTGTAAGGTGACTAACACCCAGGTACTGCTAGGTGAACATGTACAGCAGGTGTAAGGTGACTAACACCCAGGTACTGCTAGGTGAACATGTACAGCAGGTGTAAGGTGACTAACACCCAGGTACTGCTAAGTGAACATGTACAGCAGGTGTAAGGTGACTAACACCCAGGTACTGCTAGGTGAACATGTACAGCAGGTGTAAGATGACTAACACCCAGGTACTGCTAGGTGAACATGTACAGCAGGTGTAAGGTGACTAACACCCAGGTACTGCTAAGTGAACATGTACAGCAGGTGTAAGGTGACTAACACCCAGGTACTGCTAAGTGAACATGTACAGCAGGTGTAAGGTGACTAACACCCAGGTACTGCTAAGTGAACATGTACAGCAGGTGTAAGGTGACTAACACCCAGGTACTGCTAGGTGAACATGTACAGCAGGTGTCTTAATAAAACACGTGCCAATATTACACATATGGTACATTATGCAGATATACACCCAGGATACACCAGCGCTTTATGTGATTTATTTCCATGCATGTGCGTGTGTCCGTATCTATGCTAGCATGTATTATGTGTGCATATGCGTGCATGTACACGTGTTTGTGTGCGTGTGGGGGGCATAAGCAACCACTGTCTGCAGTGCCCTTGAACCACATTCCTGCAGTGGTGTGTACGTGTGCGTGTAGGTATGTACGTGTAGGTGTATGTGTGCAAAGATGTTACAACACCCCCCCCCCCTTTCTCATTTTTCGAAGCTGCACACAGTAATTAAGTTTACGATAATTTATACCTTTGTGCACTTACGTACAGTGTGTGTGTGTGTGTGTGTGTGTGTGTGTGTGTGTGTGAGGTCAGCAGGCAGACAACAAGCAGGCTCACGTTGCATGTGCATGATGCAACATTAAGTCACTGCCACCACACGCTGGAACATTCACATTATTCCCCGCATTATCAACACATTCCTACAACACATACCTACTCACCAGGAGCTGTGAATCGACCCCTGCAACTATAAATAGGCGGGAATAAATACAACTCAACAAACATAACTGCTCACATGGAGCTGTGACTAGACCCCTGCAATTGCAAATAGGCTGGTAAAAATACACCTCAACACATCCACAACCCCTCAAAGTATATACTAACTCCACAAGTCTCCAGGTATATACTAACTCTACAACCCCTCAAAGTATATACTAACTCCACAAGTCTCCAGGTATATACTAACTCTACAACCCCTCAAAGTATATACTAACTCCACAAGTCTCCAGGTATATACTAACTCTACAACCCCTCAAAGTATATACTAACTCTACAACCCCTCAAAGTATATACTAACTCCACAAGTCTCCAGGTATATACTAACTCTACAACCCCTCAAAGTATATACTAACTCCACAAGTCTCCAGGTATATACTAACTCTACAACCCCTCAAAGTATATACTAACTCCACAAGTCTCCAGGTATATACAAACTCTACAACCCCTCAAAGTATATACTAACGCCACAAGTCTCCAGGTATATACTAACTCTACAACCCCTCAAAGTATATACTAACTCCACAAGTCTCCAGGTATATACTAACTCTACAACCCCTCAAAGTATATACTAACTCTACAAGCCTCCAGGTATATATTAACTCTACAAGCCTCCAGGTATATACTAACTCTACAAACCTTCAGGTATATACTAACTCTACAAGCCTCCAGGTATATACTAACTCCACAAACCTTCAGGTATATACTTACTCCACAAACCTCCAGGTATATACTAACTCCACAACCCTCCAAGTATGTACTAACTCCACAACCCTAAAGGTATATACTAACTCCACAACCCTCCAAGTATATACTAACTCCACAACCCTCCAGGTATATACTAACTCCACAACCCTCCAGGTACTTATATACTAACTCCGCAAGCCTGCAGGTGTATATACTAACTCCACAAACCCTCTAGGTATATATACTACCTCCACAAACCTCCAGGTATATACTAACTCCGCAAACCCTCCAGGTATTACACTAACTCCACAAACATTCAGGTATATACTAACTCCGCAAACCCTCTAGGTATATATACTACCTCCACAAACCTCCAGGTATATACCAACTCCACAAACCCTCCATATATACTAACTCCACAAACCCTTCAGGTATATATACTAACCACAAACCCTCCAGGTATATTCTAACACCACAAACCCTCCAGGTATATATACTAACTCCACAATCCTCCAGGTATACATACTAACTCCACAAACCCTCCAGGAATATACTACTCCACAATCCTCCAGGTATATATACTACACAATCCTCCAGGCATATATACTAACTCCACAAACCTCCAGGTATACATACTAACTCCACAAACTCTCCAGGTATATATACTAACTCCACAAACCCTCCAGGTATATACCACAAAATCCTCCAGGTACATACTAACTCCACAAACCCTCCAGGTATATACTACACAATCGTCCAGGTATATACACTAACTCCACAAACCCTCCAGGTATATACTACACAATCCTCCAGGTATATATACTAACTCCACAAACCATCCAGGTATATACTACACAATCCTCCAGGTATATACACTAACTCCACAAACCTCCACTTCTCCAATTTTCGATATTATCACGTCCATACTGCTAGTCTCAGAAATTCAACACTGCATAATATTAAATCTGGCAGCAGTAGTCTGGCACACTGTTGCTGTCATGATGTAGTCTGGTACATTGTTGTTGCCATGATGTAGTCTGGTACACTGTTGCTGTCATGATGTAGTCTGGCACACTGTTGCTGTCATGATGTAGTCTGGTACACTGTTGCTGTCATGATGTAGTCTGGTACATTGTTGTTGCCATGATGTAGTCTGGCACACTGTTGCTGTCATGATGTAGTCTGGCACACTGTTGCTGTCATGATGTAGTCTGGTACACTGTTGCTGTCATGATGTAGTCTGGCACACTGTTGCTGTCATGATGTAGTCTGGTAAATTGTTGTTGTCATGATGTAGTCTGGTACATTGTTGTTGTCATGATGTAGTCTGGTACATTGTTGTTGTCACGATGTAGTCTGGTACACTGTTGCTGTCATGATGTAGTCTGGTACACTGTTGCTGTCATGATGTAGTCTGGTACACTGTTGCTGTCATGATGTAGTCTGGTACACTGTTGCTGTCATGATGTAGTCTGGTACATTGTTGCTGTCATGATGTAGTCTGGTACACTGTTGCTGTCATGATGTAGTCTGGTACACTGTTGCTGTCATGATGTAGTCTGGTACACTGTTGCTGTCATGATGTAGTCTGGTACACTGTTGCTGTCATGATGTAGTCTGGTACATTGTTGCTGTCATGATGTAGTCTGGTACACTGTTGCTGTCATGATGTAGTCTGGTACACTGTTGCTGTCATGATGTAGTCTGGTACAATGTTGCTGTCATGATGTAGTCTGGTACATTGTTGCTGTCATGATGTAGTCTGGTACACTGTTGCTGTCATGATGTAGTCTGGTACACTGTTGCTGTCATGATGTAGTCTGGTACACTGTTGCTGTCATGATGTAGTCTGGTACATTGTTGCTGTCATGATGTAGTCTGGTACACTGTTGCTGTCATGATGTAGTCTGGTACACTGTTGCTGTCATGATGTAGTCTCGTACACTGTTGCTGTCATGATGTAGTCTGGTACACTGTTGCTGTCATGATGTAGTCTGGTACATTGTTGTTGTCATGATGTAGTCTGGTACACTGCTGCTGTCATGATGTAGTCTGGTACACTGTTGCTGTCATGATGTAGTCTGGTACATTGTTGCTGTCATGATGTAGTCTGATACACTGTTGTTGTCATGATGTAGTCTGGTACACTGTTGCTGTCATGATGTAGTCTGGTACACTGTTGCTGTCATGATGTAGTCTGGTACATTGTTGTTGTCATGATGTAGTCTGGCACACTGTTGCTGTCATGATGTAGTCTGGTACACTACTGCTGTCATGATGTAGTCTGGTACATTGTTGTTGTCATGATGTAGTCTGGCACACTGTTGCTGTCATGATGTAGTCTGGTACATTGTTGTTGTCATGATGTAGTCTGGCACACTGTTGCTGTCATGATGTAGTCTGGTACACTACTGCTGTCATGATGTAGTCTGGTACATTGTTGTTGTCATGATGTAGTCTGGTACATTGTTGCTGTCATGATGTAGTCTGGTACATTGTTGCTGTCATGATGTAGTCTGATACACTGTTGTTGTCATGATGTAGTCTGGTACACTGTTGCTGTCATGATGTAGTCTGGTACACTGTTGCTGTCATGATGTAGTCTGGTACACTGTTGCTGTCATGATGTAGTCTGGTACATTGTTGTTGTCATGATGTAGTCTGGCACACTGTTGCTGTCATGATGTAGTCTGGTACACTACTGCTGTCATGATGTAGTCTGGTACATTGTTGTTGTCATGATGTAGTCTGGCACACTGTTGCTGTCATGATGTAGTCTGGTACATTGTTGTTGTCATGATGTAGTCTGGTACACTGTTGCTGTCATGATGTAGTCTGGTACACTGTTGCTGTCATGATGTAGTCTGGTACATTGTTGCTGTCATGATGTAGTCTGGTACACTGTTGCTGTCATGATGTAGTCTGGTACACTGTTGCTGTCATGATGTAGTCTGGTACACTGTTGCTGTCATGATGTAGTCTGGTACACTGTTGCTGTCATGATGTAGTCTGGTACATTGTTGTTGTCATGATGTAGTCTGGTACACTGCTGCTGTCATGATGTAGTCTGGTACACTGTTGCTGTCATGATGTAGTCTGGTACATTGTTGCTGTCATGATGTAGTCTGATACACTGTTGTTGTCATGATGTAGTCTGGTACACTGTTGCTGTCATGATGTAGTCTGGTACACTGTTGCTGTCATGATGTAGTCTGGTACATTGTTGTTGTCATGATGTAGTCTGGCACACTGTTGCTGTCATGATGTAGTCTGGTACACTACTGCTGTCATGATGTAGTCTGGTACATTGTTGTTGTCATGATGTAGTCTGGCACACTGTTGCTGTCATGATGTAGTCTGGTACATTGTTGTTGTCATGATGTAGTCTGGCACACTGTTGCTGTCATGATGTAGTCTGGTACACTACTGCTGTCATGATGTAGTCTGGTACATTGTTGTTGTCATGATGTAGTCTGGTACATTGTTGCTGTCATGATGTAGTCTGGTACATTGTTGCTGTCATGATGTAGTCTGATACACTGTTGTTGTCATGATGTAGTCTGGTACACTGTTGCTGTCATGATGTAGTCTGGTACACTGTTGCTGTCATGATGTAGTCTGGTACACTGTTGCTGTCATGATGTAGTCTGGTACATTGTTGTTGTCATGATGTAGTCTGGCACACTGTTGCTGTCATGATGTAGTCTGGTACACTACTGCTGTCATGATGTAGTCTGGTACATTGTTGTTGTCATGATGTAGTCTGGCACACTGTTGCTGTCATGATGTAGTCTGGTACATTGTTGTTGTCATGATGTAGTCTGGCACACTGTTGCTGTCATGATGTAGTCTGGTACACTACTGCTGTCATGATGTAGTCTGGTACATTGTTGTTGTCATGATGTAGTCTGGTACACTACTGCTGTCATGATGTAGTCTGGTACATTGTTGTTGTCATGATGTAGTCTGGTACATTGTTGCTGTCATGATGTAGTCTGGTACATTGTTGTTGTCATGATGTAGTCTGGTACACTACTGCTGTCATGATGTAGTCTGGTACACTACTGCTGTCACGATGTAGTCTGGTACATTGTTGCTGTCATGATGTAGTCTGGTACACTACTGCTGTCACGATGTAGTCTGGTACATTGTTGTTATCATGATGTAGTCTGGTACACTACTGCTGTCATGATGTAGTCTGGTACACTACTGCTGTCATGATGTAGTCTGGTACACTGCTGCTGTCACGATGTAGTCTGGTACATTGTTGCTGTCATGATGTAGTCTGGTACATTGTTGCTGTCATGATGTAGTCTGGTACACTACTGCTGTCATGATGTAGTCTGGTACACTACTGCTGTCATGATGTAGTCCGGTACATTGTTGTTGTCATGATGTAGTCTGGTACACTGCTGCTGTCACGATGTAGTCTGGTACATTGTTGTTGTCATGATGTAGTCTGGTACACTACTGCTGTCATGATGTAGTCTGGTACACTGTTGCTGTCATGATGTAGTCTGGCACACTGCTGCTGTCACGATGTAGTCTGGTACATTGTTGCTGTCATGATGTAGTCTGGTACATTGTTGCTGTCATGATGTAGTCTGGTACATTGTTGCTGTCATGATGTAGTCTGGTACACTGTTGCTGTCATGATGTAGTCTGGTACATTGTTGTTGTCATGATGTAGTCTGGTACACTGTTGCTGTCATGATGTAGTCTGGTACACTGTTGCTGTCATGATGTAGTCTGGTACATTGTTGTTGTCATGATGTAGTCTGGTACATTGTTGCTGTCATGATGTAGTCTGATACACTGTTGCTGTCATGATGTAGTCTGGTACGTTGTTGCTGTCATGATGTAGTCTGGTACATTGTTGCTGTCATGATGTAGTCTGGTACACTGTTGCTGTCATGATGTAGTCTGGTACATTGTTGCTGTCATGATGTAGTCTGGTACACTGTTGCTATCATGATGTAGTCTGGTACATTGTTGCTGTCATGATGTAGTCTGGTACACTGTTGCTGTCATGATGTAGTCTGGTACACTGTTGCTGTCATGATGTAGTCTGGTACATTGTTGTTGTCATGATGTAGTCTGGCACACTGTTGCTGTCATGAT
This sequence comes from Cherax quadricarinatus, assembly GCF_038502225.1. Lineage (NCBI taxonomy): Eukaryota > Metazoa > Arthropoda > Malacostraca > Decapoda > Parastacidae > Cherax > Cherax quadricarinatus. The sequence continues at coordinate 2,657,084 of NC_091353.1, read as the reverse complement.
GTAGTCTGGTACACTACTGCTGTCATGATGTAGTCTGGTACATTGTTGTTGTCATGATGTAGTCTGGCACACTGTTGCTGTCATGATGTAATCTGGTACATTGTTGTTGTCATGATGTAGTCTGGCACTGTTGCTGTCATGATGTAGTCTGGTACACTACTGCTGTCATGATGTAGTCTGGTACACTACTGCTGTCATGATGTAGTCTGGTACATTGTTGTTGTCATGATGTAGTCTGGTACACTACTGCTGTCATGATGTAGTCTGGTACATTGTTGTTGTCATGATGTAGTCTGGTACATTGTTGCTGTCATGATGTAGTCTGGTACATTGTTGTTGTCATGATGTAGTCTGGTACACTACTGCTGTCATGATGTAGTCTGGTACACTACTGCTGTCACGATGTAGTCTGGTACATTGTTGCTGTCATGATGTAGTCTGGTACACTACTGCTGTCACGATGTAGTCTGGTACATTGTTGTTGTCATGATGTAGTCTGGTACACTACTGCTGTCATGATGTAGTCTGGTACACTACTGCTGTCATGATGTAGTCTGGTACACTACTGCTGTCATGATGTAGTCTGGTACACTGCTGCTGTCACGATGTAGTCTGGTACATTGTTGCTGTCATGATGTAGTCTGGTACATTGTTGCTGTCATGATGTAGTCTGGTACACTACTGCTGTCATGATGTAGTCTGGTACACTACTGCTGTCATGATGTAGTCTGGTACATTGTTGTTGTCATGATGTAGTCTGGTACACTGTTGCTGTCATGATGTAGTCTGGTACACTGTTGCTGTCATGATGTAGTCTGGTACATTGTTGTTGTCATGATGTAGTCTGGCACACTGTTGCTGTCATGATGTAGTCTGGTACACTACTGCTGTCATGATGTAGTCTGGTACATTGTTGTTGTCATGATGTAGTCTGGCACACTGTTGCTGTCATGATGTAGTCTGGTACATTGTTGTTGTCATGATGTAGTCTGGCACACTGTTGCTGTCATGATGTAGTCTGGTACACTACTGCTGTCATGATGTAGTCTGGTACATTGTTGTTGTCATGATGTAGTCTGGTACATTGTTGCTGTCATGATGTAGTCTGGTACATTGTTGCTGTCATGATGTAGTCTGATACACTGTTGTTGTCATGATGTAGTCTGGTACACTGTTGCTGTCATGATGTAGTCTGGTACACTGTTGCTGTCATGATGTAGTCTGGTACACTGTTGCTGTCATGATGTAGTCTGGTACATTGTTGTTGTCATGATGTAGTCTGGCACACTGTTGCTGTCATGATGTAGTCTGGTACACTACTGCTGTCATGATGTAGTCTGGTACATTGTTGTTGTCATGATGTAGTCTGGCACACTGTTGCTGTCATGATGTAGTCTGGTACATTGTTGTTGTCATGATGTAGTCTGGCACACTGTTGCTGTCATGATGTAGTCTGGTACACTACTGCTGTCATGATGTAGTCTGGTACATTGTTGTTGTCATGATGTAGTCTGGTACACTACTGCTGTCATGATGTAGTCTGGTACATTGTTGTTGTCATGATGTAGTCTGGTACATTGTTGCTGTCATGATGTAGTCTGGTACATTGTTGTTGTCATGATGTAGTCTGGTACACTACTGCTGTCATGATGTAGTCTGGTACACTACTGCTGTCACGATGTAGTCTGGTACATTGTTGCTGTCATGATGTAGTCTGGTACACTACTGCTGTCACGATGTAGTCTGGTACATTGTTGTTATCATGATGTAGTCTGGTACACTACTGCTGTCATGATGTAGTCTGGTACACTACTGCTGTCATGATGTAGTCTGGTACACTGCTGCTGTCACGATGTAGTCTGGTACATTGTTGCTGTCATGATGTAGTCTGGTACATTGTTGCTGTCATGATGTAGTCTGGTACACTACTGCTGTCATGATGTAGTCTGGTACACTACTGCTGTCATGATGTAGTCCGGTACATTGTTGTTGTCATGATGTAGTCTGGTACACTGCTGCTGTCACGATGTAGTCTGGTACATTGTTGTTGTCATGATGTAGTCTGGTACACTACTGCTGTCATGATGTAGTCTGGTACACTGTTGCTGTCATGATGTAGTCTGGCACACTGCTGCTGTCACGATGTAGTCTGGTACATTGTTGCTGTCATGATGTAGTCTGGTACATTGTTGCTGTCATGATGTAGTCTGGTACATTGTTGCTGTCATGATGTAGTCTGGTACATTGTTGCTGTCATGATGTAGTCTGGTACATTGTTGTTGTCATGATGTAGTCTGGTACATTGTTGCTGTCATGATGTAGTCTGATACACTGTTGCTGTCATGATGTAGTCTGGTACGTTGTTGCTGTCATGATGTAGTCTGGTACATTGTTGCTGTCATGATGTAGTCTGGTACACTGTTGCTGTCATGATGTAGTCTGGTACATTGTTGCTGTCATGATGTAGTCTGGTACACTGTTGCTATCATGATGTAGTCTGGTACATTGTTGCTGTCATGATGTAGTCTGGTACACTGTTGCTGTCATGATGTAGTCTGGTACACTGTTGCTGTCATGATGTAGTCTGGTACATTGTTGTTGTCATGATGTAGTCTGGCACACTGTTGCTGTCATGATGTAGTCTGGTACACTACTGCTGTCATGATGTAGTCTGGTACATTGTTGTTGTCATGATGTAGTCTGGCACACTGTTGCTGTCATGATGTAGTCTGGTACATTGTTGTTGTCATGATGTAGTCTGGCACTGTTGCTGTCATGATGTAGTCTGGTACACTACTGCTGTCATGATGTAGTCTGGTACACTACTGCTGTCATGATGTAGTCTGGTACATTGTTGTTGTCATGATGTAGTCTGGTACACTACTGCTGTCATGATGTAGTCTGGTACATTGTTGTTGTCATGATGTAGTCTGGTACATTGTTGCTGTCATGATGTAGTCTGGTACATTGTTGTTGTCATGATGTAGTCTGGTACACTACTGCTGTCATGATGTAGTCTGGTACACTACTGCTGTCACGATGTAGTCTGGTACATTGTTGCTGTCATGATGTAGTCTGGTACACTACTGCTGTCACGATGTAGTCTGGTACATTGTTGTTGTCATGATGTAGTCTGGTACACTACTGCTGTCATGATGTAGTCTGGTACACTACTGCTGTCATGATGTAGTCTGGTACACTACTGCTGTCATGATGTAGTCTGGTACACTGCTGCTGTCACGATGTAGTCTGGTACATTGTTGCTGTCATGATGTAGTCTGGTACATTGTTGCTGTCATGATGTAGTCTGGTACACTACTGCTGTCATGATGTAGTCTGGTACACTACTGCTGTCATGATGTAGTCTGGTACATTGTTGTTGTCATGATGTAGTCTGGTACACTGCTGCTGTCACGATGTAGTCTGGTACATTGTTGTTGTCATGATGTAGTCTGGTACACTACTGCTGTCATGATGTAGTCTGGTACACTGTTGCTGTCATGATGTAGTCTGGCACACTGCTGCTGTCACGATGTAGTCTGGTACATTGTTGCTGTCATGATGTAGTCTGGTACATTGTTGCTGTCATGATGTAGTCTGGTACACTGTTGCTGTCATGATGTAGTCTGGTACATTGTTGTTGTCATGATGTAGTCTGGTACACTGTTGCTGTCATGATGTAGTCTGGTACACTGTTGCTGTCATGATGTAGTCTGGTACATTGTTGTTGTCATGATGTAGTCTGGTACATTGTTGCTGTCATGATGTAGTCTGATACACTGTTGCTGTCATGATGTAGTCTGGTACGTTGTTGCTGTCATGATGTAGTCTGGTACATTGTTGCTGTCATGATGTAGTCTGGTACACTGTTGCTGTCATGATGTAGTCTGGTACATTGTTGCTGTCATGATGTAGTCTGGTACACTGTTGCTATCATGATGTAGTCTGGTACATTGTTGCTGTCATGATGTAGTCTGGTACACTGTTGCTGTCATGATGTAGTCTGGTACACTGTTGCTGTCATGATGTAGTCTGGTACATTGTTGCTGTCATGATGTAGTCTGGTACATTGTTTTTGTCATGATGTAGTCTGGTACACTACTGCTGTCATGATGTAGTCTGGTACATTGTTGTTGTCATGATGTAGTCTGGTACACTGCTGCTGTCACGATGTAGTCTGGTACATTGTTGTTGTCATGATGTAGTCTGGTACACTACTGCTGTCATGATGTAGTCTGGTACACTGTTGCTGTCATGATGTAGTCTGGCACACTGCTGCTGTCACGATGTAGTCTGGTACATTGTTGCTGTCATGATGTAGTCTGGTACATTGTTGCTGTCATGATGTAGTCTGGTACATTGTTGCTGTCATGATGTAGTCTGGTACACTGTTGCTGTCATGATGTAGTCTGGTACATTGTTGTTGTCATGATGTAGTCTGGTACACTGTTGCTGTCATGATGTAGTCTGGTACACTGTTGCTGTCATGATGTAGTCTGGTACATTGTTGTTGTCATGATGTAGTCTGGTACATTGTTGCTGTCATGATGTAGTCTGATACACTGTTGCTGTCATGATGTAGTCTGGTACGTTGTTGCTGTCATGATGTAGTCTGGTACATTGTTGCTGTCATGATGTAGTCTGGTACACTGTTGCTGTCATGATGTAGTCTGGTACATTGTTGCTGTCATGATGTAGTCTGGTACACTGTTGCTATCATGATGTAGTCTGGTACATTGTTGCTGTCATGATGTAGTCTGGTACTGTTGCTGTCATGATGTAGTCTGGTACACTGTTGCTGTCATGATGTAGTCTGGTACATTGTTGCTGTCATGATGTAGTCTGGTACATTGTTTTTGTCATGATGTAGTCTGGTACACTACTGCTGTCATGATGTAGTCTGGTACATTGTTGCTGTCATGATGTAGTCTGGTACATTGTTGCTGGCATGATGTAGTCTGGTACATTGTTGTTGTCATGATGTAGTCTGGTACACTACTGCTGTCATGATGTAGTCTGGTACATTGTTGTTGTCATGATGTAGTCTGGTACATTGTTGCTGTCATGATGTAGTCTGGTACACTGTTGCTGTCATGATGTAGTCTGGTACACTGCTGCTGTCATGATGTAGTCTGGTACACTGTTGCTGTCATGATGTAGTCTGGTACATTGTTGTTGTCATGATGTAGTCTGGTACATTGTTGTTGTCATGATGTAGTCTGGTACATTGTTGTTGTCATGATGTAGTCTGGTACATTGTTGTTGTCACGATGTAGTCTGGTACATTGTTGTTGTCATGATGTAGTCTGGTACATTGTTGCTGTCATGATGTAGTCTGGTACATTGTTGTTGTCATGATGTAGTCTGGTACATTGTTGCTGTCATGATGTAGTCTGGTACATTGTTGTTGTCATGATGTAGTCTGGTACATTGTTGCTGTCATGATGTAGTCTGGTACACTGTTGCTGTCATGATGTAGTCTGGTACACTGCTGCTGTCATGATGTAGTCTGGTACACTGTTGCTGTCATGATGTAGTCTGGTACATTGTTGTTGTCATGATGTAGTCTGGTACATTGTTGTTGTCATGATGTAGTCTGGTACATTGTTGCTGTCATGATGTAGTCTGGTACATTGTTGTTGTCATGATGTAGTCTGGTACATTGTTGCTGTCATGATGTAGTCTGGTACATTGTTGTTGTCATGATGTAGTCTGGTACATTGTTGTTGTCATGATGTAGTCTGGTACATTGTTGTTGTCATGATGTAGTCTGGTACATTGTTGCTGTCATGATGTAGTCTGGTACATTGTTGCTGTCATGATGTAGTCTGGTACATTGTTGTTGTCATGATGTAGTCTGGTACATTGTTGTTGTCATGATGTAGTCTGGTACATTGTTGCTGTCATGATGTAGTCTGGTACACTGCTGCTGTCATGATGTAGTCTGGTACATTGTTGTTGTCATGATGTAGTGTGGTACACTGCTGCAGTCATGATGTAGTCTGGTACACTGCTGCTGTCACGATGTAGTCTGGTACATTGTTGTTGTCATGATGTAGTCTGGTACACTGCTGCAGTCATGATGTAGTCTGGTACACTGCTGCTGTCACGATGTAGTCTGGTACATTGTTGTTGTCATGATGTAGTCTGGTACACTGTTGCTGTTATGATGTAGTCTGGTACACTGTTGCTGTCATGATGTAGTCTGGTACACTGTTGCTGTTATGATGTAGTCTGGTACATTGTTGTTGTCATGATGTAGTCTGGTACATTGTTGCTGTCACGATGTAGTCTGGCACATTGTTGTTGTCATGATGTAGTCTGGTACATTGTTGCTGTCATGATGTAGTCTGGTACACTGTTGTTGTCATGATGTAGTCTGGTACATTGTTGCTGTCATGTAGTCTGGCACACTGTTGCTGTCATGATGTAGTCTGCTACACTGCTCCTGTCATGATGTAGTCTGGTACATTGTTGTTGTCATGATGTAGTCTGGTACACTGCTGCTGTCATGATGTAGTCTGGTACATTGTTGCTGTCATGATGTAGTCTGGTACATTGTTGCTGTCATGATGTAGTCTGGTACATTGTTGCTGTCATGATGTAGTCTGGTACACTGCTGCTGTCATGATGTAGTCTGGTACATTGTTGTTGTCATGATGTAGTCTGGTACACTGCTGCTGTCATGATGTAGTCTGGTACATTGTTGCTGTCATGATGTAGTCTGGTACATTGTTGCTGTCATGATGTAGTCTGGCACACTGTTGTTGTCATGATGTAGTCTGGTACATTGTTGCTGGCATGATGTAGTCTGGTACATTGTTGCTGTCATGATGTAGTCTGGTACACTGCTGCTGTCATGATGTAGTCTGGTACACTGTTGCTGTCATGATGTAGTCTGGTACATTGTTGCTGTCATGATGTAGTCTGGTACACTGCTGCTGTCATGATGTAGTCTGGTACACTGCTGCTGTCACGATGTAGTCTGGTACACTGCTGCTGTCATGATGTAGTCTGGTACATTGTTGCTGTCATGATGTAGTCTGGTACATTGTTGCTGTCATGATGTAGTCTGGTACATTGTTGCTGTCATTATGTAGTCTGGCACACTGTTGTTGTCATGATGTAGTCTGGTACATTGTTGCTGTCATGATGTAGTCTGGTACATTGTTGCTGTCATGATGTAGTCTGGTACACTGCTGCTGTCATGATGTAGTCTGGTACATTGTTGCTGTCATGATGTAGTCTGGTACACTGCTGCTGTCATGATGTAGTCTGGTACATTGTTGCTGTCATGATGTAGTCTGGTACACTGCTGCTGTCATGATGTAGTCTGGTACACTGCTGCTGTCACGATGTAGTCTGGTACACTGTTGTTGTCACGATGTAGTCTGGTACACTGTTGTTGTCACGATGTAGTCTGGTACACTGTTGTTGTCACGATGTAGTCTGGTACACTGTTGTTGTCACGATGTAGTCACGATGTAGTTCAGAGTGAAGAAGGCCAAAACTGTGATAAGATTTTTGCGTTCAAGAACTATTTCATCCATGATGACGAACTTCACTTATACCTCACTTCTTACAAAACACTTGAATAAACATGAATATATGTGTATGTACATTAGTGTGTGTATATATATATATATATATATATATATATATATATATATATATATATATATATATATATATATATATATATATATATAATGTGGAACAATGTTCCAGACTATGGAACAAGACTCTTCTCCAGGCTGAGGGACTGACCACCTCAACACTACGTCTTCAAAGATCATGGACTGATGACATCGTCTTCACATCTCTACTGCTTCTGCTAACTCTTCTGTATCTGGCTGAAGAAGCCTACTGTGTATGCCAAACGTTTCATATATCTAACCTAACATATACTTAACGTCCCCCCCCCTCCTGGTGAGCGAAACGTTGTATTAATAAATATCGCGTTAATTTACCATTGTTTCTACCGAACTTTAACATTATAAGTGACTCACGTACATTAAAATTATTCCAGAAGACACTCAACACTTTTTGACTGCCTTCACTTATATACACACTGCCTAAATGGTACAGTATATACACACTTCCTAGACGGTACAGCATATACACACTGCCTAGACGGTACGGGATACTGTTAGTGGTCTTATAATTAACCTGAATTATTATTCCCTTCAAGAAACACTAAGTCACCACTAGGTCATGCAACCTACTGGGAATGGTAGAAAATCATAATTTGATCTGAGAGAAAAAGGGATAATTTCAATTCCTTGGATGAAGAGCCCTTCCCTAGCATCCCTGCACCGCCTTGAAGGGAATTTGGGAAAATATTGTTGAGTAATTAAATGTATATATTTTCAAAGTACACTATTAATGTTCCAAACGTAATTTAACTGTTAATATTTCGTCTCCTTGTTCTTCAATTAAGGCGGATAATGGACGGTGCCAAAACAACTATATACAGTACAGAAAAAAAAATCCTATTGCTATACACACTTCTTGACTTGAGTTTTTGCATCAGTTGCCGAGGGCTATCCTGAAGCATGGATGGTAGTGTAAGTTATCCTAAGTTATCCTGGTCGACTCTATGTCATCCAGGATATAAGAGGGTTATAAATATTTTTTTCTGTAATAGTTATCCTAGGTTAAATTTGTATGATATACTTTTAATGTACCTAAGTGTGTTTAAAACATTTAAGTCATACATGCAAAATCTAAATATTGTCTCTCTCTAGTATCTTAGTAAACAGGTTTTCATTGCGTGTGAAACTGCCTATATACCTGACCCTCATTCTTGTTTTAATAAGAACTGGAACTAGCATTGTGTGGATGACCTTATTTAAATGAGGTTAAGTTACTTTTGTTCACTTGTAAACAGCGGACCAGCAGCAGCAACAGCCTAGCTGACCAGGCAAGCCCCAGACGAGCCTGGCCTATGGCCGGGCTCCAGGAATAGAAAAACTCGGAACTCATCAAAGGTACACATCTCACAGGATAGTTGGATAGCTGTTTCAGTGATGTATACAGCAGAAATTACATGGCACTCACACGACGAGTATAGTGCAGAATATTATTATTCAAGCCTAATATTACTAAACATTTGGAAAATTTTCATATTTTCGATATAGGCAAAATTTTATTGATACCGTCCCATCACTAAAAGAAAATAATAATTATTTCCTTTATGAGTTCTTAATGTGTTGAAGTTGAATATAACAATGTTGTGCTACAAATATCTTATCTAAATAATATGAAGGTTATTTTGTATGCAGGCGTGTATATAATATATATACATGTATAATATATATACATGTATATATATACATGTATAATATATATACATGTATAATATATATACATGTATAATATATATACATGTATTTATAAATTCTAAGAGCTTGTAATTTCAATATTTTTTCAGTGGTTGTTTTGCATATTTTGAGAGCACCTGTTGACTATGATTGCATAATATATCAACTAAAACTGCAAAATCAGTGAAGATTAGTATTTCTTCAGTTAACAATGTTAAATTAAACTTAAACAGTCCAGCAGCCTCAGTTACTGTTAAGTCATAGTTTATATCAAAGGTTTTAGTATTAATTAGTATTTTAAGTCAAGTCATTTTTTTGGCCAGAAAATCAGCGCATACTATAATAGGCTTTTTTCAACTTATTGTAGTGTGTTATGTAGAATATACATGTATTGGTTTTTTATTAGTTATATTAAGCTTGACCTCTTAAGGATGATTCCTTGATGCCAGGGAGGGGAGGGGGGTTCTTGATCCAAGGAATTGCACCTGACCTTCCTTGGATCGAACCTGACTGCCTTCCATTTCCCCCAGGGTCTCTATGTTCCCTACGAGTTTAGCGCTCCCTCCATGAACATATAATGTCAAACTGATAAATAAATAACGTGCTAGGTTATGGTGTCTGGGTCATCACAACACTCCTTCCTAGAGGCTACTGAAGGGTTCTTGATCCAAGGAATTCGGCTACCCTCTCTTGAGTTTTAATACAACCCATTCCCCAAGCGCCGAATAACCCGTACGGATTTAGCGCCTCCCTATAATAATAATGAACTTCGTGTAGAAGAAACAAGCAAAATATGAAGCAACTTGGGTAGAAATGAGGCGATCTGTGTTGAGCTTAGTTGAGAATATCAACATTGTGGCCTAATATGAGTCTAATATCTTTACTGTGTACCCCATACCCATCCTGTGGGTGGTAGTCACCTCATACCCATCCTGTGGGTGGTAGTCACCACCATACCCATCCTGTGGGTGGAAGTCAAAACATTACAGAGGTACCAAATGGGTCCAGGGACTGGACCCCAATGGAAATAAGTCACTCTGACTTTTTTGGGTTATCCCAGGTTCTCTACACATATGCTGCTATGTACGATAATTCTATGTAACTGTATTTGTGTATACCTGAATAAACTTACTTACTTATGATAGCTGAACAAGTTAGAAAGGTTACAATCATGGCTAGTTATGACAGACGAGGCTTCCTTCACTCTCACTATAAAGGAAAATTACGTAAAGATAAGTAATGGACATCTGGAGAAGCCTAATATTTATATAGAACTCGACAGATCCCTTAACTCAGAAAGATGTGACTTATAGCTTGGCGGTTCAGACTATAGATTACAACCAAAATAGGATCAATCTTGAGCGGATCGAGGCGAATGGGTAAGTTTATATAGGTACAGGTACACATAATCACAATAATCATTCATAGTATAAATTACCCACCATAACTTATTTGACTAAAGTCTTTGTAACATCTTATTATTTAAATCTTACGGGTATACAAGTGTTATCAGAATGGGGTGGGTGGCATCCTGGGGTAGAATATAGTATACCTGGGATGACTGACTGACTTTAAAAAACTGATGTACGATCACTGCTGTTAACTTGTAAGTTTAACTCTAACAATGGACATAGATAGCCGAGGGTGAACTTCTGGTCGTAAATGGAAGAATAGAATGCTATATTATATCTTAATTTTAAAAGAACTTCGAATAATATAAAGTCAATTCTACATAATATACCATTGTGGAATGTTTAAAATGTATATGCAGCCAATGTACAATTTTATACCAATGTAAAATATTTATGATATTCCATATTATAAATATAATCACTGCTACTTGACTAGTCTCATGACGTCAACAATAATACTATTAGCATTAGTAGACATTAATCTTCAACTATCTTACGAATTATAGCTTTGAGATCTAAAGCCTCATTCACCCTCGTTCAGCTACCAAAACTTTGGGGCCCATTTCCTGGACCTATTATGTACCTCTGTAATCTTTTGACTACCACCCACAGGATGGGTATGGTGACTACCACCCACAGGATGGGTATGGTGACTACCACCCACAGGATGGGTATGGTGTGACTACCACCCATATAATATATATATATATATATATATATATATATATATATATATATATATATATATATATATATATATATATATATATATATATATATATATATATATATATATATATATATATATATATATATATATATTAAGTCCTTTCTGAAATTTTCTCTTATACGATTAGATATATTTTTTCATTACTGTTAATGTAAAAAATTTTAATTTTGCACCAAAAGAATCTTAGAAAACTTACCTAACCTTATTATAACAAGCTCAATTTATTTTAGCCTAACCCAACTAAATATATTTTAAATACGTTTACAATAATTTAGTACTAAACAAACACAAATATATTTTTTTCGTTAGGTTCAGAATAATTTGTGCAAAATTATTGTATACACAAATTTTCACTTGTCCTATATGGCAAGATGAGCGTTGCTATTTAAGCCAAGATCACAAGTTCTGCCTATTCGGCACGACATATATATATATAATATATAGCGTTAGTGTATATGGAGGGTTTATATCGTGCACTGCACTGTCTTAACGGTAATAGTAGTTAAGGTTGACCGGGAAACAAGAACAGTACAGTAGTGTACTTTGATTTAAATTAATTTTTGTATAACATACTAGGTGCTTATGTCTTGTAATTTCTGCAATTTTATTTTTGAATTTTGTAACGTTTATATATATATATATATATATATATATATATATATATATATATATATATATATATATATATATATATATATATATATATATATATATATATATATATATATATATATATATATATATATATATATATATATATATATATATATATATATATATATATGACTGCAGATGACAAAAATATCTTTGAATATAATATAAAAAAAACTAATAAAGTGTTTTTGGGATATTCTAGATTAAATAATTATTTTTAACTATTAAGCTTAATTATTACGACCCTTATAGAAATAATAAACATTCAGAATTTTTATTTGTGTAGTATACAAAGTGTAGTATATATATATATATATATATATATATATATATATATATATATATATATATATATATATATATATATATATATATATATATATATATATATATATATATATAATTATATATATATATATATAAATTATATATATATATATATAATTGTTATATACAAAGAAAGCCATGAGCATAAAATTTTCTTTGATCAATATATCCAATAGTTTGTGTCTCAAAATAATGACTGGTTAATGAGGTTTAAAATCTATCCACTACTCTACACCACCAGTCAAGAATACTATAACTTAATGTATAAATTATTGATTAAACTCCGTGTATTAGTATATAAATACACTTGCAGTGCATATAACCTTAAATTAACATTATTTTTTAATATCTAACGTTTTTAAAAGGTCAACTTTTGAAAGGAGCGGAAGTATGATGTTGAAGGATTCCTGAAACAAGGAAACACTTCAGTTTCCTTGGATTAAACCTGATTACCTCCCATTACCAAGGCATTCGTTAACCCTTAAGGATTTAGGGTTTCTTTATGCATTACTATTAGTGTCAGCCACAATAATTTGGACTAAATAATTGACGTAACATGATTAAAATAGGGAAAATATTTCAGCCGCCTTATTAAATAAATTGACGGTAAGAAAATAAAACAACACAATCTATCACCTCCATACTTAATATAACACAACCTATCACCTCCATACTTAATATAACACAATCTATCACCTCCATACTTATTATAACAAAATCTATCACCTCCATACTTAATATAACACAATCTATCACCTCCATACTTAATATAACACAACCTATCACCTCCATACTTAATATAACACAATCTATCACCTCCATACTTAATATAACACAATCTATCACCTCCATACTTATAACAAAATCTATCACCTCCATACTTAATATAACACAATCTATCACCTCCATACTTAATAACACAATCTATCACCTCCATACTTAATATAACACAACCTATCACCTCCATACTTAATATAACACAATCTATCACCTCCATACTTAATATAACACAATCTATCACCTCCATACTTAATATAACACAATCTATCACCTCCATACTTAATATAACACAATCTATCACCTCCATACTTAATATAACACAATATCACACAACACAAACTATCACCTCCATACTTAACATAACACAGTCTATCACCTCCATACTTAATATAACACAATCTATCACCTCCATACTTAATATAACACAATCTATCACCTCCATACTTAATATAACACAACCTATCACCTCCATACTTAATATAACACAATCTATCACCTCCATACTTAATATAACACAATCTATCACCTCCATACTTAATATAACACAATCTATCACCTCCATACTTAATATAACACAATCTATCACCTCCATACTTAATATAACACAATCTATCACCTCCATCCTTAATATAACACAATCTATCACCTCCATACTTAATATAACACAATCTATCACCTCCATACTTAATATAACACAATCTATCACCTCCATACTTAATATAACAACCTATCACCTCCATACTTAATATAACACAATCTATCACCTCCATACTTAATATAACACAATCTATCACCTCCATACTTAATATAACACAACCTATCACCTCCATACTTAATATAACACAATCTATCACCTCCATACTTAATATAACACAATCTATCACCTCCATACTTAATATAACACAACCTATCACCTCCATACTTAATATAACACAATCTATCACCTCCATACTTAATATAACACAATCTATCACCTCCATACTTAATATAACACAACCTATCACCTCCATACTTAATATAACACAATCTATCACCTCCATACTTAATATAACACAACCTATCACCTCCATACTTAATATAACACAATCTATCACCTCCATACTTAATATAACACAACCTATCACCTCCATACTTAATATAACACAATCTATCACCTCCATACTTAATATAACACAATCTATCACCTCCATACTTAATATAACACAATCTATCACCTCCATACTTAATATAACACAATCTATCACCTCCATACTTAATATAACACAATCTATCACCTCCATACTTAATATAACACAATCTATCACCTCCATACTTAATATAACACAATCTATCACCTCCATACTTAATATAACACAATCTATCACCTCCATACTAATATAACACAACCTATCACCTCCATACAATCTATCACCTCCATACTTAATATAACACAATCTATCACCTCTTAATATAACACAAACTATCACCTCCATATAACATAACACAGTCTATCACCTCCATACTTAATATAACTACAATCTATCACCTCCATACTTAATATAACACAATCTATCACCTCCATACTTAATATAACACAAATCACCTCCATCACACAATCTATCACCTCCACTTAATATAACACAATCTACCACCTCCATACTTAATATAACACAATCTATCACCTCCATACTTAATATAACACAATCTATCACCTCCATACTTAATACCTCCATACTTAATATAACACAATCTATCACCTCCATACTTAATATAACACAATCTATCACCTCCATACTTAATATAACACAATCTATCACCTCCATACTTAATATAACACAATCTATCACCTCCATACTTAATATAACACAATCTATCACCTCCATACTTAATATAACACAATCTATCACCTCCATACTTAATATAACACAATCTATCACCTCCATACTTAATATAACACAATCTATCACCTCCATACTTAATATAACACAATCTATCACCTCCATACTTAATATAACACAACACAATCTATCACCTCCATACTTAATATAACACAATCTATCACCTCCATACTTAATATAACACAATCTATCACCTCCATACTTAATATAACACAATCTATCACCTCCATACTTAATATAACACAATCACCTATCACCTCTATCATCCATCCTTAATATAACACAACCTATCACCTCCATACTTAATATAACACAATCTATCACCTCCATACTTAATATAACACAATCTATCACCTCCATACTTAATATAACACAATCTATCACCTCCATACTTAATATAACACAATCTATCACCTCCATACTTAATATAACACAATCTATCACCTCCATACTTAATATAACACAATCTATCACCTCCATACTTAATATAACACAATCTATCACCTCCATACTTAATATAACACAATCTATCACCTCCATACTTAACTTATAACACAATCTATCACCTCCATACTTAATATATACACAATCTATCACCTCCATCCTTAATATAACACAATCTATCACCTCCATACTTAATATAACACAATCTATCACCTCCATCCTTAATATAACACAATCTATCACCTCCATACTTAATATAACACAACCCATCACCTCTACACTTAACATAACACAATCTATCACCTCTATACTTATAACACAACCTATCATTACACTTAATATAGCACAATCTATCACCTCCATACTTAATATAACGCAATCTATCACCTCTATACCTAATATAACAATCTATCACCTCTATACCTAATATAACAATCTATCACCTCTATACCTAACAACAATCTATCACCTCTATACCACACAATCTATCACCTCCATACTTAATATAACGCAATCTATCACCTCTATACCTAATATAACAATCTATCACCTCTATACCTAACAACAATCTATCACCTCTATACCTAACAACAATCTATCACCTCTATACCTAATATAACAATCTATCACCTCTATCACCTCTATACCTCTATACCTATATAAACAATCTATCACCTCTATACCTAACAACAATCTATCACCTCTATACCTAATATAACAATCTATCACCTCTATACCTAATATAACAATCTATCACCTCTATACCTAATATAACACAATTTATCACTTCTATACCTAACAATCTATCACCTCTATACCTAATATAAATCTATCACCTCTATACCTAACAACAATCTATCACCTCTATACCTAATATAACAATCTATCACCTCTATACCTAATATAACACAATCTATCACCTCTATACCTAACAACAATCTATCACCTCTATACCTAATATAACAATCTATCACCTCTATACCTAATATAACAATCTATCACCTCTATACCTAATATAACACAATCTATCACCTCTATACCTAACAACAATCTATCACCTCTATACCTAATATAACAATCTATCACCTCTATACCTAATATAACAATCTATCACCTCTATACCTAATATAACATAATCTATCACCTCTATACCTAACAACAATCTATCACCTCTATACCTAATATAACAATCTATCACCTCTATACCTAATATAACAATCTATCACCTCTATACCTAATATAACAATCTATCACCTCTATACCTAATATAACAATCTATCACCTCTATACCTAACAACAATCTATCACCTCTATACCTAATATAACAATCTATCACCTCTATACCTAATATAACAATCTATCACATCTATACCTAACATAACAATCTAGCACCTCTATACCTAATATAACACAATCTATCACCTCTATACCTAACAATCTATCACCTCTATACCTAATATAACAATCTATCACCTCTATACCTAATATAACACAATCTATCACCTCTATACCTAATATAACAATCTATCACCTCTATACCTAATATAACAATCTATCACATCTATACCTAACATAACAATCTAGCACCTCTATACCTAATATAACACAATCTATCACCTCTATACCTAACAATCTATCACCTCTATACCTAATATAACAATCTATCACCTCTGTACCTAACAATCTATCACCTCTATACCTAATATAACAAACTATCACCTCCATGCTTAATATAACACAATCTATCACTATACTTAATATAATTAGTGAAGTGTTGCAGTTCAAAATAATTAAGCGATATTCAGCTTAAATTTGCATGTTTTAACATTTCTACAATACATTAGCAACAATATAAATAAAATAAGTCACTTTATCTGACTTTTTGGGGGGTTTATCCTGGTGGATAATTTACAGTTTGATAATTGTAATTATTTGTACCTGTGCCTAAAAAAACTTACATTATTACAGATGTAGCGAAGAACTGAAGTGATAAGAAAGTTTATTTAGGCACAGGTGCACATAAGAACAAATTACAATAGTGCAAAATACCCAGGATAGTAAGAAAATGGTTCAGTGTTACTTACCAGTGATTTTACACTGTAGTGTTTTAGGTGTGTGAGGTTCCTTCCTTCTGTGAGTCTTACGAGGTGTGAGAGGCAGTTGATGGACGGTGGGCAGGGCTGTAGCATATTCAATCTCCCTCACATCTTCAAAATTATCACCTTGAAAGCGGCTTTCTTCATCCGGCTGGCCTAGAAATCTGCAGACGTCGGCTGTGTCTTGACAAGCCGAGGTTGAGAGGTCGCCCAGGCTTGTTTCTTGAGGAATTTCCTTCTGAGAAGCTTGACTCAGACGGTGTTTCTTGACAGGTTTGGCTGGTGTCCACTGGTAGCGTCCTGACGGCAGCGGCCGGCACCGTACAGGGTCGAAATTCCATTTTTTCATGAAATGTTCGGCGGTGATGGTGAAGAGAGCCTCGGCCATCCTCAAGTTGGCCTTGGAGTCGTTAACACCGAGCTCAGAAAGAGCTCTTCTGGCTGAAGTTTTTTTGAAGAACATTCTGATGTCCGCAGCCTTGGAGGGCGAGCGAGGAGTGTCCAGCGAGTAAGATATCATTGTAATAGCCACAAAGTGGACACCAGCGGTAGTACTAGCAGTGCCAACAGTGGTACTAGCAGGTCCAACAGCGGTACTAGCAGGTCCAACAGTGGTACTAGCAGGTCCAACAGCGGTTCTAGCAGGTCCAACAGCGGTACTAGCAGGACCAGCAGTAGTACTAGCAGGACCAGCAGTAGTACTAGCAGGACCAGTAGTACTAGCAGGACCAACAGTAGTACTAGCAGGACCAACAGTAGTACTAGCAGGATCAACAGTAGTACTAGCAGGATCAACAGTAGTACTAGCAGGATCAACAGCAGTACTAGCAAGACCAGCAGTAGTACTAGCAGGATCAACAGTAGTACTAGCAGGATCAACAGTAGTACTAGCAGGATCAACAGTAGTACTAGCAGCATCAACAGCAGTACTAGCAGGACCAGCAGTAGCACTAGCAGCAGCAGCAGGAGGAGCAAGGTCCACACTGCACGAGGAGTATCAATCTACTAGGCTGGAGTCACAGCCGCGCGCACTAATAACATCCCAGGGAGGAGGACATTTAACTTCAAACCTTCAAAAGTCGCGGGTACTGAGTCTCCTCAACGGCCGCCGCCGCCGCAGTCGCAGCCGCCGCAGCTCTACATTAACTAACCGACTCTTGCCAGTTGTTGGCCGCAGCAGCGGCCTCATACATCCCCAACTCACCCATTATATTCCATTAATTCACCTCTATTTTACGTCATTAAGTTACCCTTTATTTTTTAAACGTATCTGTATAATCATTTCATAATGAATTTGTAATGCGCTGCGTCACCTGTTGACTCATGTAACACCGTCCATAATGTGGTAAATGTCAGATAAAAGGCAGGAATGACACCACTGCTACATTAATGCTCCGCCCATATCATAGAACGTATTACAAATGGCCTCACAGGCAAGAAAAATAGAATAAAATGGACATGTCTGGCTGGTGTCAGTGATGGTGTTAGCAGCCAGGGAGAAATACAACTATTCTCTCTCTCTCTCTCTCACACACACACACACACACACACACACACACACACACACACACACACACACACACAAAATGGTAACTAACTCACACATACACACAGCGATCAGTGAAGAGGCGGGGCCAGGAGATATGACTCGACCCCTGCAACCACAAATAGGTGAGTACAAATAGGTGAGTACACACACACACACACACACACACGTTTCAAAATTGCCGCCAAAATTTCAGTGTGAGGTTTTTACGCGGGAGTTTTTTTTTGTTTATTTTCTTTTACGCGGGTGTCATGACGCCTCTAGCGGAGGCTCAGCAAACTATAAACCCCATACCAGGGAGACTAATGGTAACTTGATCTCCCTGCATATTCTTCTCTATTACAGGGAGGAAGACCCTGCCTAGCAGGGGTTCCCCAAGGTGGTGGTGGTCACCCATCCTCTTACTCCCCATACCCAACAGGGCTTAATTTGACGAATTTCTTATCTACTCAATTTTGTAAGACATTAAGTTTATTTAGCCACAGGTACACATAAGTATAATTATCGTACATAGTGTAAAATACCCACCAGCATAAAAAAAAGTCAGTCTTTTATTTATAATTATATTACCATTGATGACAAGTCTATTATTAGCATCATGGAGACCAATATATATTATAAGACGAATTATATTGGTGTAGATCTTAACCAAGTAGTCAATAATTTCAATATATCTTTTGTGGTATATTTAAACTTAGCATTAACAACCTAAAATACATAGTTAAAATACGATTTATAAAGGTAATGAGAAATGTGATTACCAAATGTACATTAATAAATATGTTTGAATTATGTTACACAGTATATAAATGGGAAATATTTTTTAATAACTAAAAAAAAAATGACTACCAATTGACGTGTCTTCGTTTCTGAAAAAATAAATAAAAAAATCTATATATATATTTCTGTCAACAAATAAGAAATTCATGTTATGGAAACTGGCTTTCCAAAATACAAATAAAAAAATAACTTTTTTTCTTATAAAAACCAATATATATTACAATGTTAAGTAAGGGGAGATAATAACTAGACAATAACAAGATAATAACTAGACAATAACAAGATAATAACTAGACAATAACAAGATAATAACTAGAAAATAACAAGATAATAACTAGATAATAACAAGATAATAACTAGACAATAACAAGATAATAACTAGACAATAACAAGATAATAACTGGACAATAACAAGATAATAACTAGACAATAACAAGATAATAACTAGACAATAACAAGATAATAACTAGACAATAACAAGATAATAACTAGACAATAACAAGATAATAACTAGACAATAACAAGATAATAACTAGACAATAACAAGATAATAACTAGACAATAACAAGATAATAACTAGAAAATAACAAGATAATAACTGGACAATAACAAGATAATAACCGGACAATAACAAGATAATAACTAGACAATAACAAGATAATAACTAGACAATAACAAGATAATAACTGGACAATAACAAGATAATAACTAGACAATAACAAGATAATAACCGGACAATAACAAGATAATAACTAGACAATAACAAGATAATAACTAGACAATAACAAGATAATAACTGGACAATAACAAGATAATAACTAGACAATAACAAGATAATAACTAGACAATAACAAGATAATAACTAGACAATAACAAGATAATAACTAGACAATAACAAGATAATAACCGGACAATAACAAGATAATAACTAGACAATAACAAGATAATAACTAGACAATAACAAGATAATAACTAGACAATAACAAGATAATAACTAGACAATAACAAGATAATAACTAGACAATAACAAGATAATAACTAGACAATAACAAGATAATAACTAGACAATAACAAGATAATAACTAGACAATAACAAGATAATAACTAGACAATAACAAGATAATAACTAGACAATAACAAGATAATAACTAGACAATAACAAGATAATAACCGGACAATAACAAGATAATAACTAGACAATAACAAGATAATAACTAGACAATAACAATAACCGGACAATAACAAGATAATAACTAGACAATAACAAGATAATAACTAGACAATAACAAGATAATAACTAGACAATAACAAGATAATAACCGGACAATAACAAGATAATAACTAGACAATAACAAGATAATAACTAGACAATAACAAGATAATAACTAGACAATAACAAGATAATAACTAGACAATAACAAGATGATAACTAGACAATAACAAGATAATAACTAGACAATAACAAGATAATAACTAGACAATAACAAGATAATAACTAGACAATAACACGATAATAACTAGACAATAACAAGATAATAACTAGACAATAACAAGATAATAACTAGACAATAACAAGATAATAACCGGACAATAACAAGATAATAACTAGACAATAACAAGATAATAACCGGACAATAACAAGATAATAACTAGACAATAACAAGATAATAACCGGACAATAACAAGATAATAACTAGACAATAACAAGATAATAACTAGACAATAACAAGATAATAACTAGACAATAACAAGATAATAACTAGACAATAACAAGATAATAACTAGACAATAACAAGATAATAACTAGACAATAACAAGATAATAACTAGACAATAACAAGATAATAACTAGACAATAACAAGATAATAACTAGACAATAACAAGATAATAACTAGACAATAACAAGATAATAACTAGACAATAACAAGATAATAACTGGACAATAACAAGATAATAACTGGACAATAACAAGATAATAACTAGACAATAACAAGATAATAACCGGACAATAACAAGATAATAACTGGACAATAACAAGATAATAACCGGACAATAACAAGATAATAACTAGACAATAACAAGATAATAACTAGACAATAACAAGATAATAACCGGACAATAACAAGATAATAACTGGACAATAACAAGATAATAACCGGACAATAACAAGATAATAACTAGACAATAACAAGATAATAACTAGACAATAACAAGATAATAACCGGACAATAACAAGATAATAACTAGACAATAACAAGATAATAACCGGACAATAACAAGATAATAACTAGACAATAACAAGATAATAACCGGACAATAACAAGATAATAACTAGACAATAACAAGATAATAACTAGACAATAACAAGATAATAACCGGACAATAACAAGATAATAACTAGACAATAACAAGATAATAACTAGACAATAACAAGATAATAACCGGACAATAACAAGATAATAACTGGACAATAACAAGATAATAACCGGACAATAACAAGATAATAACTGGACAATAACAAGATAATAACTGGACAATAACAAGATAATAACCGGACAATAACAAGATAATAACTGGACAATAACAAGATAATAACCGGACAATAACAAGATAATAACTGGACAATAACAAGATAATAACCGGACAATAACAAGATGAGTGACAAAGAGGAGGTTAAAAAAGGGGTAAAAAAAATGTCTTGGTCGATTATTTATAGGAATTAATCAGTAAATTATTCAGAGGTGATGCACTATCAATATGAGAGAGAATTGTTAGTAGCAAGTGTAGTAGTCAACTGTTTGAACCAGTTGACTATCATGGTAAACTATCACATTATACTATCCGCCATCACATACCATTAACAACATTCCAAGTCCATCAATACAGGTGTGTCTTTATACAACTGATGTATGTTATACAACACCAGCTACAACAAGGATGACTGTTATAAAGGCATAAGTATAAAATATACAAGAATGATACACTCCGGCACTATCACACTTCAGAACATTCCTCACAAATTTACACATTTTTTTAATTGTAACATCCACGGGGGGAAGGGGGGGGGGTAAAATAATTGTGGCCGTTGGTTAATGAATTATACAAGCATACGCACACACGCACTCACAAATACAATACAAGACGATGGGAATATAAATATATATATAATATATACCAATAAAATATGATATTAGTCGAATATCTCAAGAACAGATCATGGCAAGTATAAATGTTAGATATTATAGAGCAGTAATGTGGGTTACATATATCTTCGTTTGTATTCTATAAAACCGTATGTGTACTCACCTATTTGTGGTTGCAGAGGTCGATTCACAGCTCCTGGCACCGCCTCTTCGCTAGTCACTGATGTTAGGAAGTGTTTCTTCAGTCATAGAGTAGTCAGGAAGTGGAATAGTTTGGGAAGTGATGTAGTGCAGGAAGAATCCATACATAGCTTTAAGCAGAGGTATGATAAAGCTCTTGGTGCAGGGACAATGACCCAGGAGTAACCAGTGAAGAGGCGGGGCCAGGAGCTATGACTCGACCCCTGCAACCACAACTAGTTGAGTACTGGTTTATATATATATATATTTCTCACACGTTGCTCAATTCTTCAGTCGTGGTCAATTAGGCCGGAAACAATGAAACGCCATTAACAAATTCCCAACAATTTTTTCTTGTCTACTGTCTGGCGGTCACAAGTTTTGGCGCCAAAATTACGTCATCGTTTCTCAATCAAACTCGCTGAGATTTCCCGCCAAATTTTAGGATCTCTCTACCGTACAAAAACTTCTCGATATTATTATTTTTATTTTTAAGTTTATATACAAATTTCTCATCCATGGCAATAATATAACTTTTAATAAGAAGATAAGAATAAAGGAATGCTACAGCCGGCCTATAATTTCCCTAGTTATAATAAGTTAGTAAATTGTTAATAAGAAACAATATATAGTTATAAAGGCTTACAGTATGTGTATATTTGTACTAACTTATTTGTGGTTGCAGGGGTCGAGACATAGCTCCTGGCCCCGCCTCTTCACTGGTCGCTACTAGGTCCTCTCTCTCCCTGCTCCATGAGCTTTATCATACCTTGCCTTAAAGCTATGTATGGTTCCTGCCTCCACTACATCACTTGCCAGACTATTCCACTTCCTGACCACTCTATGACTAAAGAAATATTTCCTAACATCCCTTTGACTCATCTGTGTGTGTGTGTGTGTGTGTGTGTGTGTGTGTGTGTGTGTCTGTGTGTGTCTGTGTGTGTGTGTGTCTGTGTGTGTCTGTGTGTGTGTGTGTGTGTGTGTGTGTGTGTGTGTGTGTGTGTGTGTGTGTGTGTGTGTGTGTGTGTGTGTGTGTGTGTGTGTGTCTGTGTGTGTGTGTGTGTGTCTGTGTGTAACGCACCAGCCAATGTTGATCAGCTGTAAGGAAATAATGAAAAATTCCAGGAATTAAGACGCGCCTTCGTATTTCCTGTAGTGATTATACTTGTGTGGTCTGGCAGGGGAAGACAAAAAGAGTGAGTAATATTTTGTGAAGTGATTCAGAGAAACCGGTTAGCCGGACTTGAGTCCTGGAGGTGTGTAGTACAATGTCTGCACTTTAAAGAAGGGGTCTGGGATATTGGCTGTTTGGAGGGACATCTAAACTGTTGTATCTGGACGCCTCTGTAAATACAGTGATTATGTTTCAGTAATGGTGAAAGTGTTGAATGATGGTGAAATTCTTTCTTTCTATTTGGGTCACCCTGTCTCAGTGGGAGACGGCCGTCGTGAATACATACACACACACACACACACACACACACACACACTCAGAGAGATATTAGGAAGTATTTCTTCAGTCATAGAGTTGTAAGGCAGTGGAATAGCCTAGAAAATGACGTAGTGGAGGCAGGAACCATACACAGTTTTAAGACGAGGTTTGATAAAGCTCATGGAGCGGGGAGAGAGAGGGCCTAGTAGCAACCGGTGAAGAGGCGGGGCCAGGAGCTAGGACTCGACCCCTGCAACCACAAATAGGTGAGTACAAATAGGTGAGTACACATTTTCTTCAGCCACAGAGTAGTCAGTAAGTGGAATAGTTTGGGAAGCGATGTAGTGGAGGCAGGATCCATACATAGCTTTAAGCAGAGGTATGATAAAGCTCACGGCTCAGGGAGAGTGACCTAGTAGCAATCAGTGAAGAGGCGGGGCCAGGAGCTCGGACTCGACCCCCGCAACCTCAACTAGGTGAGTACAACTAGGTGAGTACACACACACACACACACAGACACACACACACAGACACACACACACAGACACACACACACACACAGATACACACAGACACACACACACACACACACATATATATATATATATATATATATATATATATATATATATATATATATATATATATATATATATATATATATATATATATATATATATATATATATATATATATATATATATATATATATAATATATATGTCGTGCAGAATATATAAAACTGGTCAATTAGCAAGAACTCATTTAAAATTAAGTAATTTCTGAAATTTTCTCTTATACGTTTAAAGATGTATTTTTTTCATTAATGTTAATGTAAAAAAAATAAATTTTGCACCAAAAGAATCTTGGAAAACTTACCTAACCTTATTATAACAAGAACAATTTATTTTAGCCTAACCCAACTAAATATATTTTAGATTTGTTTACAATAATTTAATACTAAACAAACACAGTGAAATATATTTTTTTTCGTTAGGTTCAGAATGATTTTGGCGAAATTATTACATACACAAATTTTCACTTGTCCTATATGGCAAGATGAGCGTTGCTATTTAAGCCAAGATCGCAAGTTCTGCCTATTCGGCACGACATATATATATATATATATATACCATACCCCCGGCCGGGATTGAACCCGCGGTCATAGAGTCTCAAAACTCCAGCCCGTCGCGCTAGCCACTAGACCAGCTAGCCACAATAAGATTCATCCAACTAGGTATATTTCTACACCATAGGAAAGTTAGCACAGGCACCTCTGTGACCACAAATGCAAGTTTTTACAGACGAATCTCCAGCTAGCGTGGCCGTGACGAACTCTAGCTCAAGTCCCTTCACTGCCGTCAACATGACTTAAGAAATCGTAATGACACGGGGGTATGGTTTATTTGCAATCGTGTCATTACGATTTCTTAAGTCAAGTTATATATATATAATATATATATATATATAATATATATATATATATATATATATATAATATATATATATATATATATATATATATATATATATATATATATATATATATATATATATATAAGGAAATAATAAAAACTCATATAATAATAAAAACCCGTCAAAGAATAAATACAAGCGAAATGGAATAAGAATTAAGTAAGGAGGGAACCCGCATGTAGGAGCACAATCACTGGTTGTAAACAGAGTTCCTGGAGTCTGTTAGCGCGCACCTGCCAGACGCAAGAACTACTCCACCCACTCTAGTGGAATAACAACGGTTGACATGCTTGTTTTAAGATGAGCAGGTGTGTGTGTCCTGGTAGGCAGTCAGTCCCAACTGCACACTGGACCTCACTCAGTGTTCACACAGTAAGGAATATAACGGATCACACTGACCAGCCACCACCACACTGCAAATATAATAAAAGTTACCTTGACTTGTGAGTTTCTCTCGACGTTCCTCAATATATATTTATATTTCCAGGAGATCAGTTAGTAAGTTTATTCAGGTACACAAAAATCTAGTTACATAAATTATCAAACATATTTATCATATATACGTATTTTTTTCCCTCGGTGTTTTAAGTTTATTTAGACACAGGTACAAGGATCCTCAGTGGAAATATGTCACTGACATGTTCTGGATAACTTACACATGCTGTTATGTATGATAATTGTTCAGTGGAAGACAAGGTAATCAGTCCCTCGGTCTTGTGGAACTATATACAGAACACCTGTATCTAAACAACACTTGACATAACTCCTGGCGGGGCCAGGAGCTGTGATTCGATCCCTGCAACCACACCTACGTGAGTACACAGAGGTGAGAGAGAGAGTGTGGGGTTTGCCGCCAAAACTATCAGCTGTTGTGGGTGGCGGGAACACTGAACAACTTGACTCACCAACGAGCAAAAAGTTTAGTCAGTGGGCCAGCAAGCACGTGTCTGGCCTCACCTACTGTGGGCCAGCAAGCACGTGTCTGGCCTCACCTACTGTGGGCCAGCAAGCACGTGTCTGGCCTCACCTACTGTGGGCCAGCAAGCACGTGTCTGGCCTCACCTACTGTGGGCCAGCAAGCACGTGTCTGGCCTCACCTACTGTGGGCCAGCAAGCACGTGTCTGGCCTCACCTACTGTGGGCCAGCAAGCACGTGTCTGGCCTCACCTACTGTGGGCCAGCAAGCACGTGTCTGGCCTCACCTACTGTGGGCCAGCAAGCACGTGTCTGGCCTCACCTACTGTGGGCCAGCAAGCACGTGTCTGGCCTCACCTACTGTGGGCCAGCAAGCACGTGTCTGGCCTCACCTACTGTGGGCCAGCAAGCACGTGTCTGGCCTCACCTACTGTGGGCCAGCAAGCACGTGTCTGGCCTCACCTACTGTGGGCCAGCAAGCACGTGTCTGGCCTCACCTACTGTGATGATCCCATTGATAATTACATGACGGAATGTAATAACATTTGTGACAACCCTTGTGCAATGACCTGTAGTTACTGTAGTGTGATGACCTGTTGGTAGTTACTGTAGTGTGATGACCTGTTGGTAGTTACTGTAGTGTGATGACCTGTTGGTAGTTACTGTAGTGCGATGACCTGTTGGTAGTTACTGTAGTGTGATGACCTGTTGGTAGTTACTGTAGTGTGATGACCTGTTGGTAGTTACTGTAGTGTGATGACCTGTTGGTAGTTACTGTAGTGTGATGACCTGTTGGTAGTTACTGTAGTGTGATGACCTGTTGGTAGTTACTGTAGTGTGATGACCTGTTGGTAGTTACTGTAGTGTGATGACCTGTTGGTAGTTACTGTAGTGTGATGACCTGTTGGTAGTTACTGTAGTGTGATGACCTGTTGGTAGTTACTGTAGTGTGATGACCTGTTGGTAGCTACTGTAGTGTGATGACCTGTTGGTAGTTACTGTAGTGTGATGACCTGTTGGTAGTTACTGTAGTGCGATGACCTGTTGGTAGTTACTGTAGTGTGATGACCTGTTGGTAGTTACTGTAGTGTGATGACCTGTAGTTACTGTAGTGTGATGACCTGTAGTTACTGTAGTGTGATGACCTGTAGTTACTGTAGTGTGATGACCTGTTGGTAGTTACTGTAGTGTGATGACCTGTAGTTACTGTAGTGTGATGACCTGTTGGTAGTTACTGTAGTGCGATGACCTGTTGGTAGTTACTGTAGTGTGATGACCTGTTGGTAGTTACTGTAGTGTGATGACCTGTAGTTACTGTAGTGTGATGACCTGTAGTTACTGTAGTGTGATGACCTGTAGTTACTGTAGTGTGATGACCTGTAGTTACTGTAGTGCGATGACCTGTTGGTAGTTACTGTAGTGTGATGACCTGTTGGTAGTTACTGTAGTGCGATGACCTGTTGGTAGTTACTGTAGTGCGATGACCTGTTGGTAGTTACTGTAGTGCGATGACCTGTTGGTAGTTACTGTAGTGCGATGACCTGTTGGTAGTTACTGTAGTGTGATGACCTGTTGGTAGCTACTGTAGTGTGATGACCTGTTGGTAGTTACTGTAGTGTGATGACCTGTTGGTAGTTACTGTAGTGCGATGACCTGTTGGTAGTTACTGTAGTGTGATGACCTGTTGGTAGTTACTGTAGTGTGATGACCTGTAGTTACTGTAGTGTGATGACCTGTAGTTACTGTAGTGTGATGACCTGTAGTTACTGTAGTGTGATGACCTGTTGGTAGTTACTGTAGTGTGATGACCTGTAGTTACTGTAGTGTGATGACCTGTTGGTAGTTACTGTAGTGCGATGACCTGTTGGTAGTTACTGTAGTGTGATGACCTGTTGGTAGTTACTGTAGTGTGATGACCTGTAGTTACTGTAGTGTGATGACCTGTAGTTACTGTAGTGTGATGACCTGTAGTTACTGTAGTGTGATGACCTGTAGTTACTGTAGTGCGATGACCTGTTGGTAGTTACTGTAGTGTGATGACCTGTTGGTAGTTACTGTAGTGCGATGACCTGTTGGTAGTTACTGTAGTGCGATGACCTGTTGGTAGTTACTGTAGTGCGATGACCTGTTGGTAGTTACTGTAGTGCGATGACCTGTTGGTAGTTACTGTAGTGTGATGACCTGTTGGTAGTTACTGTAGTGCGATGACCTGTTGGTAGTTACTGTAGTGTGATGACCTGTTGGTAGTTACTGTAGTGTGATGACCTGTAGTTACTGTAGTGCGATGACCTGTTGGTAGTTACTGTAGTGTGATGACCTGTTGGTAGTTACTGTAGTGCGATGACCTGTTGGTAGTTACTGTAGTGTGATGACCTGTAGTTACTGTAGTGCGATGACCTGTTGGTAGTTACTGTAGTGCGATGACCTGTTGGTAGTTACTGTAGTGCGATGACCTGTTGGTAGTTACTGTAGTGCGATGACCTGTTGGTAGTTACTGTAGTGTGATGACCTGTTGGTAGTTACTGTAGTGTGATGACCTGTTGGTAGTTACTGTAGTGCGATGACCTGTTGGTAGTTACTGTAGTGCGATGACCTGTTGGTAGTTACTGTAGTGCGATGACCTGTTGGTAGTTACTGTTGGTAGCTACTGTAGTGTGTAGTGCGATGACCTGTTGGTAGCTACTGTAGTGTGATGACCTGTTGGTAGTTACTGTAGTGTGATGACCTGTTGGTAGTTACTGTAGTGTGATGACCTGTAGTTACTGTAGTGTGATGACCTGTTGGTAGTTACTGTAGTGTGATGACCTGTAGTTACTGTAGTGTGATGACCTGTTGGTAGTTACTGTAGTGCGATGACCTGTTGGTAGCTACTGTAGTGTGATGACCTGTTGGTAGTTACTGTAGTGCGATGACCTGTTGGTAGTTACTGTAGTGTGATGACCTGTTGGTAGTTACTGTAGTGTGATGACCTGTTGGTAGTTACTGTAGTGTGATGACCTGTTGGTAGTTACTGTAGTGCGATGACCTGTTGGTAGTTACTGTAGTGCGATGACCTGTTGGTAGTTACTGTAGTGCGATGACCTGTTGGTAGTTACTGTAGTGCGATGACCTGTTGGTAGCTACTGTAGTGTGATGACCTGTTGGTAGTTACTGTAGTGTGATGACCTGTTGGTAGTTACTGTAGTGTGATGACCTGTAGTTACTGTAGTGTGATGACCTGTTGGTAGTTACTGTAGTGCGATGACCTGTTGGTAGTTACTGTAGTGTGATGACCTGTTGGTAGTTACTGTAGTGCGATGACCTGTTGGTAGTTACTGTAGTGCGATGACCTGTTGGTAGTTACTGTAGTGCGATGACCTGTTGGTAGTTACTGTAGTGCGATGACCTGTTGGTAGTTACTGTAGTGCGATGACCTGTTGGTAGTTACTGTAGTGTGATGACCTGTTGGTAGTTACTGTAGTGTGATGACCTGTTGGTAGTTACTGTAGTGTGATGACCTGTTGGTAGTTACTGTAGTGTGATGACCTGTTGGTAGTTACTGTAGTGTGATGACCTGTAGTTACTGTAGTGTGATGACCTGTTGGTAGTTACTGTAGTGTGATGACCTGTAGTTACTGTAGTGTGATGACCTGTTGGTAGTTACTGTAGTGTGATGACCTGTTGGTAGTTATAATAGTGTGATGACCTGTTGGTAGTTACTGTAGTGCGATGACCTGTTGGTAGTTATTATAGTGTGATGACCTGTTGGTAGTTACTGTAGTGTAATGACCTGTTGGTAGTTACTGTAGTGTAATGACCTGTTGGTAGTTACTGTAGTGTAATGACCTGTTGGTAGTTACTGTAGTGTAATGACCTGTTGGTAGTTACTGTAGTGTAATGACCTGTTGGTAGTTACTGTAGTGTAATGACCTGTTGGTAGTTACTGTAGTGTAATGACCTGTTGGTAGTTACTGTAGTGTAATGACCTGTTGGTAGTTACTGTAGTGTAATGACCTGTTGGTAGTTACTGTAGTGTAATGACCTGTTGGTAGTTACTGTATGACCTGTTGGTAGTTACTGTAGTGAGATGACCTGTTGGTAGTTACTGTAGTGTGATGACCTGTTGGTAGTTACTGTAGTGTAATGACCTGTTGGTAGTTACTGTAGTGTAATGACCTGTTGGTAGTTACTGTAGTGTAATGACCTGTTGGTAGTTACTGTAGTGTAATGACCTGTTGGTAGTTACTGTAGTGTAATGACCTGTTGGTAGTTACTGTAGTGTAATGACCTGTTGGTAGTTACTGTAGTGTAATGACCTGTTGGTAGTTACTGTAGTGTAATGACCTGTTGGTAGTTACTGTAGTGTAATGACCTGTTGGTAGTTACTGTAGTGTAATGACCTGTTGGTAGTTACTGTAGTGTAATGACCTGCTACGAAACAATGTTCATGTACCAAACACATATCTAGATTTCCGACCTGTCAAAATTACCTTGCACCTGTCAAGTGTTCGTGACAGACGGTATATATACCAACTGTATTAAATTTATTCAGGTATACACAAATACAGTTACATAGATTATCATACAGAGCAGCATATGTGTAGAGATCATAGGATAACCCCAAAAAGTCAAGTATATATTTATAATTGTTAGATACGAGGGAGAGAATGATGTAACAACTCTCAGCTTGTAAATGAAGTTAGGAGCCCTTTGTAAAACCCTGAGAGAGAGAGAGAGAGAGAGAGAGAGAGAGAGAGAGAGAGAGAGAGAGAGAGAGAGAGAGAGAGAGAGAGAGAGAGAGGGAGAGAGAGGTGTGGTTAGCCTACATTAACAGTAACCTCCACAACTGCTGCTCACCTCCAGTACGACTCTCTCTCTCTCTCTCTCTCTCAACTTCACCTGGCATCAGCTGTGATAGCGGGTGTTCTGTGGCCAGATTCTCCCGGTAACGACCCGACCACTGCTTCCAGCAACCAGTTATAAAAAAAAATCGGGAAAATAGAGATGGGATTAAAAAAAAAAAAGAAAACGCGGGAAAAATTCAAACAGCATCTGTCAGGGTGGCGGGCCAGTGTTGCCAACCTCCTGTGCTACGCAACACATCTCTTATATTCAATATTACCAGACATCTTGGCTTAAAAACTAATTAGAACTTACCACAAAAATACCCAGAATATACAGTAAGTGGTCATAAATGGACACCCATAGGAAAACAATGAGTTTTAATACGGTGAAAAGGTGGCTGTAGAAGGTATTTACAAATATGGATGTGGCAACACTGTCAGCCGCGGCGGCTAGTTGGCGCGGAATTTCAAACTAGAACACCAGAACCTGCTCCTTACTTGTAAGTAAACTAGCATGTAAAGTAAGTAAACTAGCAAGTAAATTAAGTAAACTAGCAAGTAAAGTAAGTAAACTAGCAAGTAAAGTAAGTAAACTAGCAAGTAAAGTAAGTAAACTAGCAAGTAAAGTAAGTAAACTAGCAAGTAAAGTAAGTAAACTAGCAAGTAAAGTAAGTAAACTAGCGAGTAAAGTAAGTAAACTAGCAAGTAAAGTAAGTAAACTAGCAAGTAAAGTAAGTAAACTAGCAAGTAAAGTAAGTAAACTAGCGAGTAAAGTAAGTAAACTAGCAAGTAAAGTAAGTAAACTAGCAAGTAAAGTAAGTAAACTAGCAAGTAAAGTAAGTAAACTAGCAAGTAAAGTAAGTAAACTAGCAAGTAAAGTAAGTAAACTAGCAACTGAGGATCTATTGTTTCTTTATTCAGGTATTTTATTTCATACAGTAGACGTGAAGGGCTCTTGATCCAGGGAACTCTTGCTACCCTCTCCTGGCTATTTAACCATATTACTAACCATTATCAGTTAGTGTTATAATAATATAATTGTAGTAAGATAATAATTGTAATAAGATAATAATTGTAATAAGATAATAATTGTAATAAGATAATAATTGTAATAAGATAATAATTGTAATAAGATAATAATTGTAATAAGATAATAATTGTAATAAGATAATAATTGTAATAAGATAATAATTGCAATAAGACAATAATTGTAATAAGATAATAATTGTAATAAGATAATAATTGTAATAAGATAATAATTGCAATAAGATAATAATTGTAATAAGATAATAATTGTAATAAGATAATAATTGTAATAAGATAATAATTGCAATAAGATAATAATTGTAATAAGATAATAATTGTAATAAGATAATAATTGTAATAAGATAATAATTGTAATAAGATAATAATTGTAATAAGATAATAATTGTAATAAGATAATAATTGCAATAAGATAATAATTGTAATAAGATAATAATAATGACAATAATAAAAATGGTAATGATAATAATAATGACAACGATAATAATCATAAAAATTATAAAATAATAATGACAATGATAATATTAATTATAATAAAAATAATAATGGCAATAAAAATTATAATTATAATAATAATAATAATAATAATAATAATAATAATAATAATAATAATAATAATAATAATAATAATAATAATAATGAGATCGTACTTAGAATTATAATTAAAACCATTGTGCAGTTTGGGAAGCTCTAAACCTGTAAGGATGATGTAGCGTACGAGGGAATGACATGCAATGTGTCGTCCTAACAAGCTGAAGGAATGACATGCAATGTGTCGTCCTGGTAAGCTGAAGGAATGACATGCAATGTGTCGTCCTAGTAAGCTGAAGGAATGACATGCAATGTGTCGTCCTAGTAAGCTGAAGGAATGACATGCAATGTGTCGTCCTAGTAAGCTGAAGGAATGACATGCAATGTGTCGTCCTAGTAAGCTGTAGACGAGAATTAATCGAGAATCACAATGGAAATAAGACACTGGTGATTAATTTACACGAGTTATAATGATCTCTCAGTCCACAGCAGGATTGGAACATGCAAACCGAGCATCAGAGTACACGACTCAAGAAATCGTAATGACACGATTGCAAACAAACCACACCCCCGGCCGGGATTGAACCCGCGGTCATAGAGTCTCAAAACTCCAGCCCGTCGCGTTAGCCACTAGACCAGCTAGCCACAATAAGATTCATCCAACTAGGTATATTTCTACACCATAGGAAGGTTAGCACAGGCACCTCTGTGACCACAAATGCATTTGTGGTCACAGTGGTGCCTGTGCTAACCTTCCTATGGTGTAGAAATATACCTAGTTGGATGAATCTTATTTATGTGTACGGGTACCTAACTATACTTACTTTATGTAAGTCTGTGGGAACCTCTCTTTGAGAGGAAATATCTGGAGGGGGTTGGGGGTCAACGCCCCCCCCTGGCCCGGTCCGTGACTAGGCCTTGGATATTATGACACAATCCATAGACAATGTTTATTTTAGGGGTAAAGTTGAAAGCTAAATAAAACTATCTCACTCGTCAGTGTTGTTCCACTCACTGTTGTTGCTGTACTTTTGTTCTGGTATTTTTTGTGTAATTTTTTAGGACCGTAAATAATGTTGTGGCAAGAATATTCATGTTAACTCTTCTTAATATATGACTGTTTATTATTTGGTTGGGATAGGTTGAGTCGAGTCACAGCTCCTGGCCCCGCCTCTTCGCTGCTGTGTGGCGTGC
>NC_091353.1:2609878-2619878 GCF_038502225.1 Cherax quadricarinatus | reverse complement strand
CCTTCACAGTAACCTGGCGTCCCTCACAACATTGGCGTCCATCACAGCACCCTGGCGCCCCTCACAGTAACCTGCCGTCCATCACAGCACCTTAGCATCCATCACAGTAACCTGGCGTCTCTCACAGTAACCTTGTGTCCCTCACAGCACCCTGGAGTCCCTCACAACACTCTGGCGTCCATCACAGCATCCTGGCGTCCCTCACAGCACCCTGGCGTCCATCAAAGCACCCTGGTGTCCCTCACAGTAACCTGGTGTCCCTCACAGTAACCTGGCGTCCGTCACAGCACCCTGGCGTCCTTCACAACACTCTGGCGTCCATCACAGCATCCTGGCGTCCCTCACAGCACCCTGGCGTCCATCAAAGCACCCTGGTGTCCCTCACAGTAATCTGGCGTCCATCACAGCACTCTGGCGTCCATCACAGCACCCTGGCGTCCATCACAGCACCCTGGCGTCCATCACAGCACCCCGGTGTCCCTTACAATAAGCTGGCATCCATCACGGCACCTTGGCGTCCATCACAGCACCCTGGCGTCCATCACAGCACCCTGGCGTCCATCACAGCACCCTGGTGTCCCTTACAATAACCTGGCATCCATCACGGCACCCTGGCGTCCATCACAGCACCCTGGCGTCCATCACAGTACCTTGCTGCCCCCTCACAGTAACCTGGCGTCCATCACAGCACTGGCGTCCATCACAGCACCCTGGTGTCCATCACAGCACCCTGGCGTCCCTCAGTCACCTGGTGTCCCTCACAGTACACTTGCGTCTCACAGTACACTGGCGTCCTTCACAGTACACTGGCGTCCCTCACAGTACACTAGCGACCATCACAGTACACTGGCGTCCCTCACAGTACACTGGCGACCATCACAGTACCCTGGCGTCCCTCACAGTACACTAGCGACCATCACAGTACACTGGCGTCCCTCACAGTACACTGGCGACCATCACAGTACCCTGGCGTCCCTCACAGTACACTAGCGACCATCACAGTACACTGGCGTCCCTCACAGTACACTGGCGTCCCTCACAGTACACTAGCGACCATCACAGTACACTGGCGTTCTTCAGAGTACACTGGCGTCCCTCACAGTACACTAGCGACCATCACAGTACACTGGCGTCCCTCACAGTACACTGGCGTCCCTCCCAGTACACTGGCGACCATCACAGTACCCTGGCGTCCCTCACAGTACACTAGCGACCATCACAGTACACTGGCGTCCCTCACAGTACACTGGCGACCATCACAGTACACTGGCGTCCCTCACAGTACACTAGCGACCATCACAGTACACTGGCGTCCCTCACAGTACACTGGTGACCATCACAGTAACCTGGCGTCCCTCACAGTAGACTGGCGACCATCATAGTACACTGGCGTCCCTCACAGTAGACTGGCGACCATCACAGTAACCTGGCGTCCCTGACAGTACACTGGCGACCATCACAGTACACTAGCAACCATCACAGTACACTGGCGTCCCTCACAGTACACTGGTGACCATCACAGTAACCTGGCGTCCATCACAGTAGACTGGCGACCATCACAGTACACTGGCGTCCCTCACAGTACACTAGCGACCATCACAGTACACTGGCGTCCCTCACAATACACTGGCGACCATCACAGTACCCTGGCGTCCCTCACAGTAGACTGGCGACCATCACAGTAGACTGGCGACCATCACAGTACACTGGCGTCTCTCACAGTACACTGGCGACCATCACAGTACCCTGGCGTCCCTCACAGTACACTGGCGACCATCACAGTACACTGGCGTCCCTCACAGTACACTAGCGACCATCACAGTACCCTGGCGTCCCTCACAGTAGACTGGCCGCATGTTTGCAGTAAACAAGAGGATGTGACACCTGACACGAGCCGCCACACTATGTAAACATTGCTACCACTGCCCCTCACATCCTCACTCATCCTGCCCCTCACATCCTCACTCATCCTGCCCCTCACATCCTCACTCATCCTGCCCCTCACATCCTCACTCATCCTGCCCCTCACATCCTCACTCATCCTGCCCCTCACATCCTCACTCATCCTGCCCCTCACATCCTCACTCATCCTGCCCCTCACCCTCACTCATCCTGCCCTCACATCCTCACTCATCTGGCCCCTTCATCCTGCCCCTCACATCCTCACTCATCCTGCCCCTCACATCCTCACTCATCCTGCCCCTCACATCCTCACTCATCCTGCCCCTCCCCTCACTCATCCTCACTCATCCTGCCCCTCACATCCTCACTCATCCTGCCCCTCACATCCTCACTCATCCTGCCCCTCACATCCTCACTCATCCTGCACCCTCACATCCTGCCCCTCACATCCTCATTCATCCTGCCCCTCACATCCTCACTCATCCTGCCCCTCACATCCTCACTCATCCTGCCCCTCACATCCTCACTCATCCTGCACCCTCACATCCTCACTCATCATCCTGCCCCTCACATCCTCACTCATCCTGCCCCTCACATTCTCACTCATCCTGCCCCTCACATCCTCACTCATCCTGCCCCTCACATCCTCACTCATCCTGCCCCTCACATGCCCCTCACACTCATCCTGCCCCTCACTCATTCTGCCCCTCACTCCTCACTCATCCTGCCCCTCACATCCTCACTCATCCTGCCCCTCACATCCTCACTCATCCTGCCCCTCACATCCTCACTCATCCTGCCCCTCACATCCTCACTCATCCTGCCCCTCACATCCTCACTCATCCTGCCCCTCACATCCTCACTCATCCTGCCCCTCACATCCTCACTCATCCTGCCCCTCACATCCCCTCATCCTGCCCCTCACATCCTCACTCATCCTGCCCCTCACATCCTCACTCATCCTGCCCCTCACATCCTCACTCATCCTGTCCCTCACATCCTCACTCATCCTGCCCCTCACATCCTCACTCATCCTGCCCCTCACACCCTCACTCATCCTGCTCCTCCTCTGCCTCCTCATCCTGCTCCTCCTCTACCTCCTCCTCCTCTACCTCCTCATCCTGCTCCTCCTCTGCCTCCTCATCCTGCTCCTCCTCTACCTCCTCATCCTGCTCCTCCTCTACCTCCTCATCCTCCTCATCCTCTGCCTCCTCATCCTGCTCCTCCTCTACCTCCTCCTCTGCCTCCTCATCCTGCTCCTCCTCTACCTCCTCATCCTGCTCCTCCTCTGGCTCCTCATCCTGCTCCTCCTCTACCTCCTCATCCTGCTCCTCCTCTACCTCCTCATCCTGCTCCTCCTCTACCTCCTCATCCTGCTCCTCCTCTACCTCTCATCCTGCCCCTCCTCTGCCTCCTCATCCTGCCCCTCCTCTGCCTCCTCATCCTGCTCCTCCTCTACCTCCTCATCCTGCTCCTCCTCTACCTCCTCATCCTGCCCCTCCTCTACCTCCTCATCCTGCCCCTCCTCTACCTCCTCATCCTGCTCCTCCTCTACCTCCTCATCTTGCTCCTCCTCTACCTCCTCATCCTGCTCCTCCTCCTCTGCCTCCTCATCCTGCTCCTCCTCTACCTCCTCATCCTGCTCCTCCTCTACCTCCTCATCCTGCTCCTCCTCATCTGCCTCCTCATCCTGCTCCTCCTCTACCTCCTCATCCTGCTCCCCTCTGCCTCCTCATCCTGCTCCTCCTCTACCTCCTCATCCTGCCCCTCCTTTACCTCCTCATCCTGCCCCTCCTCTACCTCCTCATCCTGCTCCTCCTCTACCTCCTCATCCTGCTCCTCTACCTCCTCATCCTGCTCCTCCTCCTCTGCCTCCTCATCCTGCTCCTCCTCTACCTCCTCATCCTGCTCCTCCTCTACCTCCTCATCCTGCTCCTCCTCCTCTGCCTCCTCATCCTGCTCCTCCTCTACCTCCTCATCCTGCTCCCCTCTGCCTCCTCATCCTGCTCCTCCTCTACCTCCTCATCCTGCTCCTCCTCTACCTCCTCATCCTGCTCCTCCTCTACCTCCTCATCCTGCTCCTCCTCCTCTACCTCCTCATCCTGCTCCTCCTCTACCTCCCTACCTACCCCCTCTCTCCCCTGCTCCTCCTCTACCTCCTCATCCTGCTCCTCCTCCTCTACCTCCTCATCCTGCTCCTCCTCTACCTCCTCATCCTGCCCCTCCTTTACCTCCTCATCCTGCCCCTCCTCTACCTCCTCATCCTGCTCCTCCTCTACCTCCTCATCCTGCTCCTCCTCCTCTGCCTCCTCATCCTGCTCCTCCTCTGCCTCCTCATCCTGCTCCTCCTCTACCTCCTCATCCTGCCCCTCCTTTACCTCCTCATCCTGCCCCTCCTCTACCTCCTCATCCTGCTCCTCCTCTACCTCCTCATCCTGCTCCTCTACCTCCTCATCCTGCTCCTCCTCCTCTGCCTCCTCATCCTGCTCCTCCTCTACCTCCTCATCCTGCTCCTCCTCTACCTCCTCATCCTGCTCCTCCTCCTCTGCCTCCTCATCCTGCTCCTCCTCTACCTCCTCATCCTGCTCCTCCTCTACCTCCTCATCCTGCTCCTCCTCCTCTGCCTCCTCATCCTGCTCCTCCTCTACCTCCTCATCCTGCTCCTCCTCTACCTCCTCATCCTGCTCCTCCTCCTCTGCCTCCTCATCCTGCTCCTCCTCTGCCTCCTCATCCTGCTCCTCCTCTGCCTCCTCATCCTGCTCCTCCTCTACCTCCTCATCCTGCTCCTCCTCCTCTGCCTCCTCATCCTGCTCCTCCTCTGCCTCCTCATCCTGCTCCTCCTCTACCTCCTCATCCTGCTCCTCCTCCTCTGCCTCCTCATCCTGCTCCTCCTCTGCCTCCTCATCCTGCTCCTCCTCTACCTCCTCATCCTGCTCCTCCTCTACCTCCTCATCCTGCTCCTCTACCTCCTCATCTTGCTCCTCCTCCTCTGCCTCCTCATCCTGCTCCTCCTCTACCTCCTCATCCTGCTCCTCCTCTACCTCCTCATCCTGCTCCTCCTCCTCCTCTGCCTCCTCATCCTGCTCCTCCTCTACCTCCTCATCCTGCTCCCCTCTGCCTCCTCATCCTGCTCCTCCTCTACCTCCTCATCCTGCTCCCCTCTGCCTCCTCATCCTGCTCCTCCTCTACCTATTCATCCTGCTCCTCCTCTACCTCCTCATCCTGCTCCTCCTCCTCTACCTCCTCATCCTGCTCCTCCTCTACCTCCTCATCCTGCTCCTCCTCTGCCTCCTCATCCTGCTCCTCCTCTACCTCCTCATCCTGCTCCCCTCTGCCTCCTCATCCTGCTCCTCCTCTACCTCCTCATCCTGCTCCTCCTCTACCTCCTCATCCTGCTCCTCCTCTACCTCCTCATCCTGCTCCTCCTCTACCTCCTCATCCTGCTCCTCCTCCTCTGCCTCCTCATCCTGCTCTTCCTCTGCCTCCTCATCCTGCTCCTCCTCTGCCTCCTCATCCTGCTCCTCCTCTGCCTCCTCATCCTGCTCCTCCTCTACCTCCTCATCCTGCTCCTCCTCTGCCTCCTCATCTTGCTCCTCATCTGCCTCCTCATCCTGCTCCTCCTCTGCCTCCTCATCCTGCTCCTCCTCTACCTCCTCATCCTGCTCCTCCTCTGCCTCCTCATCTTGCTCCTCCTCTACCTCCTCATCCTGCTCCTCCTCTACCTCCTCATCCTGCTCCTCCTCTACCTCCTCATCCTGCTCCTCCTCTACCTCCTCATCCTGCTCCTCCTCTACCTCCTCATCCTGCTCCTCCTCTACCTCCTCATCCTGCTCCTCCTCTACCTCCTCATCCTGCTCCTCCTCCTCTACCTCCTCATCCTGCTCCTCCTCTACCTCCTCATCCTGCTCCTCCTCTACCTCCTCATCCTGCTCCTCCTCTACCTCCTCATCCTGCTCCTCCTCTACCTCCTCATCCTGCTCCTCCTCTACTTCCTCATCCTGCTCCTCCTCCTCTACCTCCTCATCCTGCTCCTCCTCTACCTCCTCATCCTGCTCCTCCTCTACTTCCTCATCCTGCTCCTCCTCCTCTACCTCCTCATCCTGCTCCTCCTCTACCTCCTCATCCTGCTCCTCCTCTACCTCCTCATCCTGCTCCTCCTCTACCTCCTCATCCTGCTCCTCCTCTACCTCCTCATCCTGCTCCTCCTCTACCTCCTCATCCTGCTCCTCCTCCTCTACCTCCTCATCCTGCTCCTCCTCTACCTCCTCATCCTGCTCCTCCTCTACCTCCTCATCCTGCTCCTCCTCTGCCTCCTCATCCTGCTCCTCCTCCTCTGCCTCCTCATCCTGCTCCTCCTCTGCCTCCTCATCCTGCTCCTCCTCTACCTCCTCATCTTGCTCCTCCTCTACCTCCTCATCCTGCTCCTCCTCTACCTCCTCATCTTGCTCCTCCTCTACCTCCTCATCCTGCTCCTCCTCTACCTCCTCATCCTGCTCCTCCTCTACCTCCTCATCCTGCTCCTCCTCTGCCTCCTCATCCTGCTCCTCCTCTACCTCCTCATCCTGCTCCTCCTCTACCTCCTCATCCTGCCCCTCCTCTACCTCCTCATCCTGCTCCTCCTCTACCTCCTCATCCTGCTCCTCCTCTACCTCCTCATCTTGCTCCTCCTCTACCTCCTCATCCTGCTCCTCCTCTACCTCCTCATCTTGCTCCTCCTCTACCTCCTCATCCTGCTCCTCCTCTACCTCCTCATCCTGCTCCTCCTCTACCTCCTCATCCTGCTCCTCCTCTGCCTCCTCATCCTGCTCCTCCTCCTCTGCCTCCTCATCCTGCTCCTCCTCTGCCTCCTCATCCTGCTCCTCCTCTACTTCCTCATGCTGCTCCTCCTCCTCTACCTCCTCATCCTGCTCCTCCTCTACCTCCTCATCCTGCTCCTCCTCTACCTCCTCATCCTGCTCCTCCTCTACTTCCTCATGCTGCTCCTCCTCCTCTACCTCCTCATCCTGCTCCTCCTCTGCCTCCTCATCCTGCTCCTCCTCTGCCTCCTCATCCTGCTCCTCCTCTACCTCCTCATCTTGCTCCTCCTCTACCTCCTCATCCTGCTCCTCCTCTACCTCCTCATCCTGCTCCTCCTCTACCTCCTCATCCTGCTCCTCCTCTGCCTCCTCATCCTGCTCCTCCTCCTCTGCCTCCTCATCCTGCTCCTCCTCTACCTCCTCATCTTGCTCCTCCTCTACCTCCTCATCTTGCTCCTCCTCTACCTCCTCATCCTGCTCCTCCTCTGCCTCCTCATCCTGCTCCTCCTCCTCTGCCTCCTCATCCTGCTCCTCCTCTACCTCCTCATCCTGCTCCTCCTCTGCCTCCTCATCCTGCTCCTCCTCTACCTCCTCATCCTGCTCCTCCTCTACTTCCTCATCCTGCTCCTCCTCCTCTACCTCCTCATCCTGCTCCTCCTCTACCTCCTCATCCTGCTCCTCCTCTACCTCCTCATCCTGCTCCTCCTCTACTTCCTCATCCTGCTCCTCCTCTACCTCCTCATCCTGCTCCTCCTCTACCTCCTCATCCTGCTCCTCCTCTACCTCCTCATCCTGCTCCTCCTCTGCCTCCTCATCCTGCTCCTCCTCTACCTCCTCCTCCTCCATGGAAACGCTAAAACCACAGGGGCCATACAGCACACAGGGTATGTGAGGTAATCATCTGTGACAAGAGAGACATAATCCCAATTCCTTGGATCATGAGCCTCTGAGTAGCATCAAGGCACTGTCCCTAAAGGCAAAACTTCCCCACGAGGCAGGAAAATAACCAGAAATAAACAGGAAAAGAACAGGAAACGAAGGATGAGGGAACTCCAGCTGACAGGAACTGATAACTGATGACCTGTACTGATAACATCAGGATAACCATAACAGTGTGTCAGTCCAGGTTGTTAGTTACGTGGAATAATCAATTATCACGTGTGATGAACTGGTAAGCCAGGGGAAGGTCTCACACAACACACCGAAAACAATTTCTTTGACGAAAATAATGTATATATAGAAAACAATGTATATATATATATATATATATATATATATATATATATATATATATATATATATATATATATATATATATATATATATATATATAACTTTCGTATATAATCTGGGAGGTGTATATACAAGGGAGAACGTGCAGACTGTTCCTGCTTCCTGTCTGCCTTCACACACTTCCTCTTTCCGAGAGAGAGAGAGAGAGAGAGAGAGAGAGAGAGAGAGAGAGAGAGAGAGAGAGAGAGAGAGAGAGAGAGAGTAAAATTGAACCATTAAATATTTCCGAGTACATTTTTTTTGCATGCGTAATTCATTATAAATTACAACGTGTCACACTGGTAAGCCCGTGAAAGGCCTCGGTCAGATGACCAGAAGTCCCAGTTACGGGTCATGACGTGACTTAAAACACTGCTTCAGGATAACTCTTACCTAACTTAACCAACCTGATAACTCCTGCACTCACAAACTTGCTTTAAGATAAACTCACTACAAAGAATTTATACTGTTTACCTGGAGGTAGTACCAGGCCTCCCGGTGGATCAAGACCTGATCAACCAGGCTGTTACTGCTGGCCGTCACTTATTGAAAACACTCTCTGACATAGGAGAGGAGCCAGCAGCCACACACACCGCCATTAACATTCTAGTTCACACCATTAATTTTTTGTCTGGTTATTTACGTGTCGAACTGAGGAGGATACGAGCCTTCACTTATATGCTTAACCAGGCTTTAAATACTTACTGCCTCTATACTAGGATCCGATCCTTATTGCCTCTATACTAGGATCCGATTCTTATTGCCTCTATACTAGGATCCGATCCTTATTGCCTCTATACTAGGATCCGATTCTT
Organism: Cherax quadricarinatus; assembly: GCF_038502225.1. NCBI lineage: Eukaryota > Metazoa > Arthropoda > Malacostraca > Decapoda > Parastacidae > Cherax > Cherax quadricarinatus. The sequence continues at coordinate 2,611,093 of NC_091353.1, read as the reverse complement.
ATTTCTTCTATACTAGGATCCGATTCTTATTTCTTCTATACTAGGATCCGATTCTTATTGCCTCTATACTAGGATCCGATCCTTATTGCCTCTATACTAGGATCTAATTCTTATTTCTTCTATACTAGGATCCGATTCTTATTGCCTCTATACTAGGATCCGATTCTTATTTCTTCTATACTAGGATCCGATTCTTATTTCTTCTATACTAGGATTCGATTCTTATTTCTTCTATACTAGGATCCGATTCTTATTGCCTCTATACTAGGATCCGATCCTTATTGCCTCTATACTAGGATCTAATTCTTATTTCTTCTATACTAGGATCCGATTCTTATTGCCTCTATACTAGGATCCGATTCTTATTTCTTCTATACTAGGATCCGATTCTTATTTCTTCTATACTAGGATCCGATCCTTATTGCCTCTATACTAGGATCCGATTCTTATTGCCTCTATACTAGGATCCGATCCTTATTGCCTCTATACTAGGATCCGATTCTTATTTCTTCTATACTAGGATCCGATTCTTATTTCTTCTATACTAGGATCCGATTTTTATTTCTTCTATACTAGGATCCGATTCTTATTTCTTCTATACTAGGATCCGATCCTTATTGCCTCTATACTAGGATCCGATTTTTATTTCTTCTATACTAGGATCCGATTTTTATTTCTTCTATACTAGGATCCGATTCTTATTTCTTCTATACTAGGATCCGATTCTTATTTCTTCTATACTAGGATCCGATCCTTATTGCCTCTATACTAGGATCCGATTCTTATTTCTTCTATACTAGGATCCGATTCTTATTTCTTCTATACTAGGATCCGATTCTTATTTCTTCTATACTAGGATCCGATTCTTATTTCTTCTATACTAGGATCCGATTCTTATTTCTTCTATACTAGGATCCGATTCTTATTTCTTCTATACTAGGATCCGATTCTTATTTCTTCTATACTAGGATCCGATTCTTATTTCTTCTATACTAGGATCCGATTCTTATTTCTTCTATACTAGGATCCGATTCTTATTTCTTCTATACTAGGATCCGATCCTTATTGCCTCTATACTAGGATCCGATTCTTATTGCCTCTATACTAGGATCCGATTCTTATTTCTTCTATACTAGGATCCGATTCTTATTTCTTCTATACTAGGATCCGATCCTTATTGCCTCTATACTAGGATCCGATTCTTATTTCTTCTAT
>NC_091353.1:2602378-2604878 GCF_038502225.1 Cherax quadricarinatus | reverse complement strand
ATTCTTTGTCTTTTAACTCCATGCCTCTTGCCAAGACCCTCGCATTTACTTCTCTTACAACCCCATCTATAAATATATTAAACAACCACGGTGACATCACACATCCTTGTCTAAGGCCTACTTTTACTGGGAAATAATCTCCCTCTTTTCTACATACTCTAACTTGAGTCTCTCTATCCTTGTAAAAACTCTTCACTGCTTTCAGTAACCTACCTCCTACACCATACAGCTGCAACATCTGTTTCACTGTAACACCTGGTCCACACACCCCCTACCTTTCCTAAAGTCTCCTTGTTCATCTGCTATACTATTCTCCGTCTTACTCTTAATTCTTTCAATAATAACTCTACCATACACTTTACCAGGTATACTCAACAGACTTATCCCCCTATAATTTTTTCACCCTCTTTTGTCCCCTTTGCCTTTATACAAAGGAACTATGCATGCTCTCTGCCAATCCCTAGGTACCTTACCCTCTTCCATACATTTATTTAATAATAGCACCAACCACTCCAAAACTATATCCCCACCTGCTTTTAACATTTCTATCTTTATCCCATCATTCCCAGCTGCCTTACCCTCTTTCATTTTACCTACTGCCTCACAAACTTCCCCCACACTCACAACTGGCTCTTCCTCACTCCTACAAGATGTTATTCCTCCTTGCCCTATACACGAAATCACAGCTTCCCTATCTTCATCAACATTTAACAATTCCTCAAAATATTCCTTCCATCGTCCCAATACCTCTAACTCTCCATTTAATAACTCTACTCTCCTATTTTTAACTGACAAATCCATTTGTTCTCTAGGCTTTCTTAACTTGTTAATCTCACTCCAAAACGTTTTCTTATTTTCAACAAAATTTGTTGATAACATCTCACCCACTCTCTCATTTGCTCTCTTTTTACATTGCTTCACCACTCTCTTAACCTCTCTCTTTTTCTCCATAAACTCTTCCCTCCTTGCATCACTTCTACTTTGTAAAAACTTCTCATATGCTAACTTTTTCTCCCTTACTACTCTCTTTACATCAACATTCCACCAATCGCTCCTCTTCCCTCCCGCACCCACTTTCCTGTAACCACAAACTTCTGCCGAACACTCTAACACTACATTTTTAAACCTACACCATACCTCTTCGACCCCATTTCCTATGCTCTCATTAGCCCATCTATCCTCCAATAGTTGTTTATATCTTACCCTAACTGCCTCCTCTTTTAGTTTATAAACCTTCACCTCTCTCTTCCCTGATGCTTCTATTCTACTTGTATCCCATCTACCTTTTACTCTCAGTGTAGCTACAACTAGAAAGTGATCTGATATATGTGTGGCCCCTCTATAAACATGTACATCCTGAAGTCTACTCCACAGTCTTTTATCTACCAATACATAATCCAACAAACTACTGTCATTTCGCCCTACATCATATCTTGTATACTTATTTATCCTCTTTTTCTTAAAATATGTATTACCTATAACTAAACCCCTTTCTATACAAAGTTCAATCAAAGGACTCCCATTATCATTTACACCTGGCACCCCAAACTTACCTACCACACCCTCTCTAAAAGTTTCTCCTACTTTAGCATTCAGGTCCCCTACCATAATTACTCTCTCACTTGGTTCAAAGGCTCCTATACATTCATTTAACATCTCCCAAAATATCTCTCTCTCCTCTACATTCCTCTCTTCTCCAGGTGCATACACGCTTATTATGACCCACTTTTCGCATTCAACCTTTACTTTAATCCACATAATTCTTGAATTTACACATTCATATTCTCTTTTCTCCTTTCATAACTGATCCTTCAACATTACTGCTACCCCTTCCTTAGCTCTAACTCTCTCAGATACTCCAGATTTAATCCCATTTATTTCCCCCCACTGAAACTCCCCTACCCCCTTCAGCTTTGTTTCGCTTAGGGCCAGGACATCCAACTTCTTTTCATTCATAACATCAGCAATCATCTGTTTCTTGTCATCCGCACTACATCCACGCACATTTAAGCAACCCAGTTTTATAAAGTTTTTCTTCTTCTCTTTTTTAGTAATTGTATACAGGAGAAGGGGTTACTAGCCCATTGCTCCCGGCATTTTAGTCGCCTCATACGACACGCATGGCTTACGGAGGAAAGATTCTTTTCCACTTCCCCATGAACAATAGAAGAAATAAAGAAGAACAAGAGCTATTTAGAAAAAGGAGAAAAACCTAGATGTATGTATATATATATGCATGTGCATGTCTGTGAAGTGTTTACCTGGAGTTTACCTGGAGAGTGTTCTGGGGGTCAACGCCCCCGCGGCCCGGTCTGTGACCAGGCCTCCTGGTGGATCAGAGCCTGATCAACCAGGCTGTTGCTGTTGGCTGCACGCAAACCAACGTACGAGCCACAGCCGGGCTGGTCAGGAACTGACTTTAGGTGCTTGTCCAGTGCCAGCTTGAAGACTGCCAGGGGTCTGTTGGTAATCCCCCTTATATATGCTGGGAGGCAGTTGA
>NC_091353.1:2582378-2599878 GCF_038502225.1 Cherax quadricarinatus | reverse complement strand
CTGGTGTGGGTCGCATCCTGGATGTTAGTGGACTTGTGTGGGTCGCGTCCTGGGTGTTAATGGACTGGTGTTGGTGGCAGCCTGGGTGTTAGTGGACTAGTGTGGGTCTCATCCTGGATGTTAGTGGACTGGTGTGGGTCGCATCCTGGGTTTTTTCTGGACTGGTGTGGGTCGCATCCTGTGTGTTAATGGACTGGTATGGGTCGCATCCTGGGTGTTAGTGGACTGGTGTGGGTCGCATCCTGGATGTTGGTGGACTGGTGTGGGTCGCATCCTGGGTGTTAATGGACTGGTGCGGGTCGCATCCTGGATGTTAGTGGACTAGTGTGGGTCACATCCTGGATGTTAGTGGACTAGTGTGGGTCGCATCCTGGATGTTAGTGGACTGGTGTGGGTGGCATCCTGGATGTTGGTGGACTGGTGTGGGTCGCATCCTGGATGTTAGTGGACTGGTGTGGGTGGCATCCTGGATGTTAGTGGACTGGTGTGGGTGGCATCCTGGATGTTAGTGGACTAGTGTGGGTCGCATCCTGGATGTTATTGGACTAGTGTGGGTCGCATCCTGGATGTTAGTGGACTGGTGTGGGTGGCATCCTGGATGTTAGTGGACTGGTGTGGTTCGCATCCTGGATGTTAGTGGACTGGTGTGGGTGGCATCCTGGATGTTAGTGGACTAGTGTGGGTCGCATCCTGGATGTTAGTGGACTAGTGTGGGTGGCATCCTGGATGTTATTGGACTGGTGTGGGTGGCATCCTGGGTGTTAGTGGACTGGTGTGGGTCACATCCTGGGTGTTAGTGGACTGGTGTGGGTCACATTCTGGGTGTTAGTGGACTGGTGTGGGTCACATCCTGGGTGTTAGTGGACTGGTGTGGGTCGCATCCTGGATGTTAGTGGACTGGTGTGGGTCACATCCTGGGTGTTAGTGGACTGGTGTGGGTCGCATCCTGGGTGTTAGTGGACTGGTGTGGGTCACATCCTGGATGTTAATGGACTGGTGTGGGTCACATCCTGGATGTTAGTGGACTGGTGTGGGTCACATCCTGGGTGTTAGTGGACTGGTATGGGTCACATCCTGGGTGTTAGTGGACTGGTGTGGGTCACATCCTGGGTGTTAGTGGACTGGTGGGGGTCACATCCTGGGACAAAACTGACCTAATTTACGGGAAATGCTCAGCATAACAAGGAACTTTCTATATAGTAGTATGTCACTGATGTCAGCTATGGTCTGTATACCTTGTACATGTACTGGTATACCTTGTACATGTACTGGTATACCTTGTACATGTACTGGTATACCTTGTACATGTACTGGTATACCTTGTACATGTGTGTGATGAATGGTTTGAAAAACCGACAAGTTGAAGATTGAGACACTTATGCAGCATATGGGAATCTTTATTCAGGAAACGTTTCGCCACACAGTGGCTTCATCAGTCCAATACAAAGAGGAGGGCGTAAGGAGAGGAGGAGAATGAGGTAATCAGTCCCTCAACCTGGAGTCGATGTGTTCAGTCCATCAGTCTTGTAGAATGTACAGCATAGGGCCGTAGACGTGGCTTATATACTGTAGTGAGGTGACGTGAAGCAGATGGAGGCGGGGTCATAGTGGTACCATCCACTAGTCGAAGTAGGTCTTCGTCCAAAGGTTGAACAAGTGTTGAAGAATTCTTTGTAACAAGATCCCATGATGCTGCAGTGTCTGACAGTTGTGATGAATGGTTTGAAAAACCGACAAGTTGAAGATTGAGACACTTATGCAGCATATGGGAATCTTTATTCAGGAAACGTTTCGCCACACAGTGGCTTCATCAGTCCAATACAAAGAGGAGGGCGTAAGGAGAGGAGGAGAATGAGGTAATCAGTCCCTCAACCTGGAGTCGATGTGTTCAGTCCATCAGTCTTGTAGAATGTACAGCATAGGGCCGTAGACGTGGCTTATATACTGTAGTGAGGTGACGTGAAGCAGATGGAGGCGGGGTCATAGTGGTACCATCCACTAGTCGAAGTAGGTCTTCGTCCAAAGGTTGAACAAGTGTTGAAGAATTCTTTGTAACAAGATCCCATGATGCTGCAGTGTCTGACAGTTGTGATGAATGGTTTGAAAAACCGACAAGTTGAAGATTGAGACACTTATGCAGCATATGGGAATCTTTATTCAGGAAACGTTTCGCCACACAGTGGCTTCATCAGTCCAATACAAAGAGGAGGGCGTAAGGAGAGGAGGAGAATGAGGTAATCAGTCCCTCAACCTGGAGTCGATGTGTTCAGTCCATCAGTCTTGTAGAATGTACAATGTACACTTGTTCAACCTTTGGACGAAGACCTACTTCGACTAGTGGATGGTACCACTATGACCCCGCCTCCATCTGCTTCACGTCACCTCACTACAGTATATAAGCCACGTCTACGGCCCTATGCTGTACATTCTACAAGACTGATGGACTGAACACATCGACTCCAGGTTGAGGGACTGATTACCTCATTCTCCTCCTCTCCTTACGCCTTCCTCTTTGTATTGGACTGATGAAGCCACTGTGTGGCGAAACGTTTCCTGAATAAAGATTCCCATATGCTGCATAAGTGTCTCAATCTTCAACTTGTCGGTTTTTCAAACCATTCATCACAACTGTCAGACACGGCAGCATCATGGGGTCTTGTTACAAAGAATTCTTCAACACTTGTTCAACCTTTGGACGAAGACCTACTTCGACTAGTGGATGGTACCACTATGACCCCGCCTCCATCTGCTTCACGTCACCTCACTACAGTATATAAGCCACGTCTACGGCCCTATGCTGTACATTCTACAAGATTGATGGACTGAACACATCGACTCCAGGTTGAGGGACTGATTACCTCATTCTCCTCCTCTCCTTACGCCTTCCTCTTTGTATTGGACTGATGAAGCCACTGTGTGGCGAAACGTTTCCTGAATAAAGATTCCCATATGCTGCATAAGTGTCTCAATCTTCAACTTGTCGGTTTTTCAAACCATTCATCACAACTGTCAGACACGGCAGCATCATGGGGTCTTGTTACAAAGAATTCTTCAACACTTGTTCAACCTTTGGACGAAGACCTACTTCGACTAGTGGATGGTACCACTATGACCCCGCCTCCATCTGCTTCACGTCACCTCACTACAGTATATAAGCCACGTCTACGGCCCTATGCTGTACATTCTACAAGACTGATGGACTGAACACATCGACTCCAGGTTGAGGGACTGATTACCTCATTCTCCTCCTCTCCTTACGCCTTCCTCTTTGTATTGGACTGATGAAGCCACTGTGTGGCGAAACGTTTCCTGAATAAAGATTCCCATATGCTGCATAAGTGTCTCAATCTTCAACTTGTCAGGATGCGACCCACCCCAATCCACTAACACTCAGGATGCAACCCACACCAATCCACTAACACCCAGGATGCGACCCACACCAGTCCACTAACACCCAGGATGCGACCCACACCAGTCCACTAACACCCAGGATGCGACCCACACCAATCCACCAACACCCAGGATGCGACCCACACAAGTCCACTAACACCCAGGATGCGACTCACACCAGTCCACTAACACTCAGGATAAGACCCACACAAGTCCACTAACACCCAGGATGCGACCCACACCAATTCACTAACACTCAGGATGCGACCCACACCAATACACTAACACTCAGGATGCGACCTGCACCAATCCACTAACACTCAGGATGCGACACACACAAGTCCACTAGCACCCAGGATGCGACTCACACCAGTCCACTAACACTCAGGATGCGACCCACACAAGTTCACTAACACCCAGGATGTGACTCACACCAGTACACTAACACCCAGGTACCCATTTTATACTGATGAGTGACCATGGACAGCAGGTGTCTTTTGGAAACACGTCCCTAATGTTTTCCGACCGTACCGGAGATTCGAACTCCGGACCTCAGTGTGTGTCAGGTGAGTGCGCTACCGATCAAGCTTTTTTAAAAGTTAGTTTAGTTAGTTTAATATGTTTATTATGCACCCCATACCCATCCTGTGGGCGGTAGTCAAAAGATTACAGAGGTACATAATTGGTCCAGGGACTGGACTCCAAAGTTTTGATAGCTGAGCAAGTTACAGAGGTAATGAACTCACAATTTACAAAGGTAATGAACTCACAATTTACAAAGGTAATGAACTCACAATTTACAAAGGTAATGAACTCCAGGTAAGTCTGGTCACAATCATGACAAGTTACAAAGGTATTTACAGATTACAGAGGTACGTAATGGGTCCAGGGACTGGGCCCCCAAAGTTTTGATAGCTGAACTAGGTACAAAGGTAATGAGCTCACAAGTTACAAAGGTAATGAATTCTGTAGAATGGTTACTTACGTTTATACTTTGGCTACAATCATGAACAAATTATAGAGTAATGAGCAATTCACACTTCCACACCAGGTCACAACTGTAATGAGTTATTGGTGCAAATATTGATTGTTGAGTCACACACACACACACACACACACACACACACACACACACACACACACACACACACACACACACACACACACACACACACACACACACACACACACACACACACACACACACACACACACTTTAGTTTAATATCTTTATGCACCCCATACCCATCCTGTGGGCGGTAGTCAAAAGATTACAAAACATTATATTATTACATGCTTGGGGGAGTGCTAAACCCATATGGGGTTATAGGGCCTGAGAAAATGGGAGCCAGTCAGGTTTGATCCAATGGAAGGGGAAAGGTCAGGTTAGATTTCCTGGATCAAGAGCCCCTCACTAACACCAACGAACCTCGTAGAAGAATGGTTCAGAGAACCGACATGTTGATAAATTAGACACATGTGCAACTCTTGGGTATCTTTATTGAGGAAACGTTTCGCCACACAGTGGCTTCATCAGTCCATACGTAGGAGAAACTTGAAGAACAGGAGGAGAACGAGGTAATCAGTCCCTCAACCTTGAGTCGATGTGTTCAGTCCATCAATCTTGAATAGATTGGACTGACCACATCGACTCAAGGTTGAGGGACTGATTACCTCATTCTCCTCCTGTTCTTCAAGTTTCTCCTACGTATGGACTGATGAAGCCACTGTGTGGCGAAACGTTTCCTCAATAAAGATACCCAAGAGTTGCACATGTGTCTAATTTATCACCAACGAACCTCGCTTGAGACACCAAAAAACATTATAGTTACTCATTTATTCGTTTTCTTTAAAACATTCACCAAAGAAAATCACATTTACCAGCACAAACTTAAATATATTTAATGGTTGGCATTTACTAATATATGTATATAATAGTGAATATTAATTTCGGCCTCAAAATTTAAAACTTTGATAATGGTTGCATATAGTGAATTATGAACAAATTAGCCTAGGATAACTTGGATCGTTGTGTTATTTACTTACACAGTTTTACAGTCAGGTATATATGGCGTCTTTTCTACCTACAATAATATTAATAAATCTCGCTCAAAATAGGATGTAGTTATACAAAATGGTTATAATTATAACCATAATTTTTAAAGTGGTGGAGTGGTAAGCCAGTGGAAGGACTCGATCAGATAACTAAAAGCTCCAGCTGTGGGTCATCATATAACTAAGACCAGCGTCAGGAAACACTTGTTCTGTTTCCTGACAAACCTTACCTAACCTAACCTGGTTGGTAGGTAAGACACATAGGCAACAGTTAGGCAACTTTATTCCGAAACGTTTCGCCTACATAGTAGGCCTCTTCAGTCGAATACAGAAAGTAGGCAGGAACAGTAGAGATGTGAAGACGATGTAATCAGTCCATCACCCATGAACATAAGAACATAAGAACGAAGGAACACTGCAGAAGGCCTACTGGCCCATGCGAGGCAGGTCCAAGTCTCCTACCGGCTTAAGCCAATGCACTCAACCTAGTCAGGTCAGGTCACATTGACTTAAGGGAGGAACACGGCAACCGACCTGGTAGCTTAAGCTATCAGGTCCAACTCACACCCACCCACATCCACTCATGTATTTATCCAACCTATTTTTAAAGCTACACAACGTTCTGGCCTCTATAACGGTACTTGGGAGTTTGTTCCACTCATCCACAACTCTATTACCAAACCAGTACTTTCCTATATCCTTCCTGAATCTGAATTTTTCCAACTTAAAACCATTGCTGCGAGTCCTGTCTAGGCTAGATATTTTCAGCACACTATTTACATCCCCTTTATTTATTCCTGTCTTCCATTTATACACCTCAATCATATCCCCCCTAATTCTACGTCTTTCTAGAGAGTGCAGATTCAGGGCCTCAGTCTATCCTCATAGGGAAGGTTTCTGATACATGGGATCAACTTTGTCATCCTCCTTTGTACATTCTGTAATACGGTGACCAAAACTGTGCAGCATAATCTAAATGAGGCCTAACCAAGGATGTATAGAGTTGAAGAACAACCTGAGGACTCCTATTATTTATGCTTCTTGATATGAAGCCAAGGATTCTATTAGCTTTATTGCGAACACTTATGCACTGTTGTCTTGGTTTCAGATTACTGCTAACCAGAACTCCTAAATCTTTTTCGCAATCCGTAATATTAAGATCTACATTATTTAGTTTATATGTGGCATGGTTATTGTCCTGTCCAACATTTAGAACTTTGCATTTGTCTATATTAAACTGCATCTGCCACTTCTCCGACCACTGCATCAGTCTATTCAAATCTTCCTGGAGTGCTCGAATGTCCTCGTCAGAATGAATTCGACGGCCTATTTTGGTGTCATCGGCAAACTTGCCGATGTCGCTCTTTATGCCCTCATCTATGTCGTTTATGTAGATTGTGAACAGCAGGGGGCCCAACACTGACCCCTGTGGAACACCGCTCGTGACGCTTCCCCACTCTGATTTCTCCCCATTTATGCAAACTCTCTGCTGCCTATTTGTCAACCATGCCTCTATCCAGGAAAAAATTTCTCCTCCTATTCCATGTGCCTTAATTTTCCTCAATAGTCTCTGATGTGGGACCCTGTCAAAAGCCTTACTGAAGTCCATATACACAATATCATATTCATTACCATGATCTACCTCCTCAAATACCTTAATGAAAAAAGTTAATAAATTCGTAAGGCAGGAACGCCCCTTTGTAAAACCATGCTGAGATTCGTTGATTAATTTATGCTTTTCAAGGTGGCTACGAACTGCCTCGGCAATTATTGATTCCATAAATTTTCCCACTATGGAGGTTAGGCTTATTGGTCTATAGTTCGAAGCTAAGGACCTGTCACCTGTTTTGAAAATAGGTATCACATTTGCCATTTTCCACTTATCTGGCACCATGCCAGTTTGTAGTGATATGTTGAAAAGATTAGCCAAAGGTGTGCTAAGCTCCTCTTTACATTCCTTTAGAACCCTTGCATACAGTTCATCAGGGCCTGGGGATTTGTTAGGTTTTAATTTATCAATTTGCCTAAGGACCATGTCACTTGTGACCCTAATCGTGCACAGTTTATTATCGTCCTGTTCTACATAATTTATCATTACTGGAATATCGCTGGTATCCTCCTGTGTAAAAACTGAGAGGAAGTATGTGTTAAAAATTCTACACATTTCCTTATCACTGTCAGTGAGCTGACCCGAGGAACTTTTGAGTGGGCCTATCTTGTCCCTGATCTTACTTCTGTATACCTGAAAGAATCCTTTTGGGTTAGTCTTCGATTCTCTTGCAACTTTAACCTCATAATCTCTTTTTGCTTTTCTAATTCCCTTTTTTATTTCTCTCTTTAACTGAATATATCGATTTCTTAATTGCCCCTCTCCTCTTTTGATTTGCCTATATATGCCTCTCTTTTGACCAATCAGATATTTTAATCTATTGTTCATCCATTTAGGATCATTTTTGTTTGATCTGATTTCCCTATTTGGAACATAATTTGACTGAGCAGCTAGAACTATGCCCTGGAAAGCATCATATCGGCAACCATCACCACCTACCTGACCCTTAGTCAGGTCATTCCAGTTCAGCCCACTTAAGTAATTTTTCAGTCCTATGAAATCAGCCAAGCGAAAGTCGTAGAATTTGAGGTTGTCAGTCCCTCAGCCTGGAGAAGTTCAGTTCTATAGTCAGGAACTATGTGAAAATCAAGCGACAGTGCGGAGACTTAAATATTGTCGCTTGATCTTCAGATAGTTCCTGACTATGGAACTGAACTCTCCAGGCTGAGGGACTGACAACCTCAAATTCTACGACTTCAAGGGTGATGGACTGATTACATCGTCTTCACATCTTTACTGTTCCTGCGTACTTTCTGTATTCGACTGAAGAAGCCTACTGTGTAGGCGAAACGTTTCGGAATAAAGTTGCCTAACTGTTGCCTATGTGTCTTACCTACCAACCTGTCGGTATTGTATACCATTTTGATGTTCTAACCGAACCTGAAGACCAGCGTCAGGAAACACTTGTCATGTTCCCTGACAAAAGTCTACCAGCGTCAGGAAACACTTGTCATGTTCCCTGACAAAAGTCTACCAGCGTCAGGAAACACTTGTCATGTTCCCTGACAAAAGTCTACCAGCGTCAGGACACACTTGTCATGTTTCCTGACAAAAGTCTACCAGTGTCAGGTAACACTTGTCATGTTCCTTGACAAAAGTCTACCAGCATCAGGAAACACTTGTCATGTTCCCTGACAAAAGTCTACCAGCGTCAGGAAACACTTGTCATGTTCCCTGACAAAAGTCTACCAGCGTCAGGAAACACTTGTCATGTTCCCTGACAAAAGTCTACCAGCGTCAGGAAACACTTGTCATGTTCCCTGACAAAAGTCTACCAGCGTCAGGAAACACTTGTCATGTTCCCTGACAAAAGTCTACCAGCGTCAGGAAACACTTGTCATGTTCCCTGACAAAAGTCTACCAGCGTCAGGAAACACTTGTCATGTTCCCTGACAAAAGTCTACCAGCGTCAGGAAACGCTTGTCATGTTCCATGACAAAAGTCTACCAGCGTCAGGAAACGCATGTCTTGTTTCCTGACAAAAGTCGACCTAATAGGATGTACAAAGTTAAAGTTATATTTGTCTCAGCATATATTCTAACAGTTCACTCTAATCTAGTCTTAGGTATTACGAATTTTGTTGACCGATGGAAAGTGGTTAATGACCCTCATGTAATCATAAGAACATAAGAACGTAAGAAAGGAGGAATACTGCAGGAGGCCTGTTGGCCCATGCTAGGCAAGTCCTTAACAGTCCTTCCCACTAACAAAATATTTTCCCAACCCAATTTACAGTGCTACCCAAGAAGTAAGTTTTGATGACTCTATTTACTCATTATGCAAGTCTCACTCAAATCCAACCCCTCTCACTCATGTATTTATCTAACCTAAATTTGAAACTACCCAACGTTTTAGGATCAGTAAACTTACTTGGCAGACTGTTCCACTCATCAACTATCCTATTTCCAAACCAATACTTTCCTATGTCCTTTCGAAATCTAAACTTATCTAATTTGAATCCATTATTGCGGGTTCTTTCTTGAAGTGATATTCTCAAAACTTTATTTATATCCCCTTTGTTAATACCCATCTTCCACTTACGCACTTCGATCATGTCTCCCCTCATTCTTCGTCTTACAAGTGAATGTAGTTTAAGAGTCTTCAAACGTTCTTCTTACGGAAGATTTCTAATGCTATGTATAAATTTGGTCATGCTACGCTGGATATTTTCTAGCGAATTTATATCCATTCTGTAATATGGAGACCAGAACTGAGCTGCGTAATCTAGGTGAGGCCTTACTAATGATGTATAAAGCTGCAGTATGACCTCTGGACTTCTGTTGCTTACACTTCTTGATATAAATCCCAGTAATCTATTTGCCTTATTACGTACGCTTAGGCATTGCTGTCTTGGTTTAAGATTGCTGCTCACCATAACCCCCAAGTCCTTTTCGCAATCTGTATGGCTAAGTTCTACATCATTTAACTTATAAGTACTAGGGTTATGGGCACTCCCAAGCTTCAGAACCTTGCATTTATCTACATTGAACTGCATCTGCCACTTTTCTGACCACGAACTGAGTTTGTCTACATCCTCCTGAAATTCTGTGACATTTAAGTTTGAATCAATTATCCTACCTATCTTTGTGTCATCGGCGAATTTGCTCATATCACTAGTAATTCCCTCTTCAAGGTCATTAATATATATAAACAACAACGGGCCCAAGACTGATCCCTGTGGAACGCCACTTGTTACAGATCCCCACTCGGATTTAACACCATTTAAGCATACTCTCTGCTTCCTATTAGTGAGCCACGACACGATCCATTATAACCAGTTTGTTTGGTGCTTCTGGTAGCGGGGGGTAAATGATACGTCTTCGGAGGCTTCTTACTTTATTTGTAATGTCGTGGTGGGTACACAGGCTTGTGTGTTGTGCCCATGGCCGGGAAGGCCATCCCACGATAGGAGAGAGCTACTAGTAAGCCTTCTGTCTTGCTGCTTGGCCACTGTGTGAGTGAGAGCGTGTGGGACCAGCTTCCCACAGACCTGGAACAGGCCCAGAGGGCAGCACCTTAGTGGTGCGAAATATGAACTAAGCTGGCAGACAGCATGGGCTGTCTGTGCAGACAGTACAGGCTGTCTACATACGCTTGGCCACCTGCCATATGGTCGTCCCGACCATGTCTGGCGGTAAAAAAAACTCGGTCTCTCTCTCTCTCGTAGGAACAGGGCACAGAACACAAAATAAAAAAATATATATATACATATGGACATGGAAAAAAACTTCCTACAGGGAGGGAAGAAAAAAGTGGGGTGTGTTAAACATCGTGGTCATAGGCAGTGAGCGTCAAAGGGCATCACTGCACGCCTTCCTGCGTCTGGGCAGATACTGCAACACAGGAGATATCGCTGCGGCTGAGCTGTGATGTAACAGGTTATGGTCTCCTCTGGAACGGTGAAACAGTCATCGTAGGAGTCACTGCAGGTTTCACTCAACCTGGGGCACGACATGCTGGTGCCCTCGAGTGAGGCATCGACAAAACTCGGCAACTGGGCAGGACTTCTGGCAAGCAACTCAGGAGGACACTTCTCGACTGGTACTGTCGCTGGGCTGTCACTGCCGGCGAGTGTGGAGCGAGTTGTGGAGAGTCGTGGCAGAGACGACTAGGCGAAACATCTGGGAGTCGTAACATCATACACCAGACTGCAGTGAGCGAGCTAGCAGTCAAAGTGACATCTTCTTTGTGCAGGCTGCTCACTGAAGCTTGTGACACAAGGCTGACAGCGCCTGCCGACAGGGCTAACTGCGGCTTGATGAGTGTCATTCTCTCGGCAGTTGGAGTTATAGCAGAGGTAAGTCTAAGTGTCCCCAGACTTATTTCTCTACATATAACTGCACTCTGAGGGTCTGGAGGTGAAGTAAAACAAATCTTGATGGGAATCATAGCAGGTACAATTCTGCAGAACATCACGAGCGATGAGCATAAGAGCTTTCTGTACAAGAGGGCTTGGGCTCAGAGCTGACTGATATCAGCTGTCAAACACACTGGTCACATCGGGTGACAACACAGTGGTGCTACTCAGGTCTGGCTCAGACATCACTGGACACACAGAAACTACACACACCCGTGGTACAACATGGCTTAAACTAGCAAATGATGCTTTTCTGTGCACAAAACTGACACTAATCCATACACTAACATGTGAGAACACTGAGAGGAATTAATTAACACACGACATATATCTTTTCTCAATCTTCTCGACAATACTGAAATATTTACTAGAAACACTCAATGTGACGTGTGGTGTCAGGCGTGATGTCGTGAGGTGACGTCAGCAGACATATCGAGGTGATGTCAGCAGACATCGTGACGTCATGAAGTCGGGCAGCATCGTCGGTGACGTCAATGTGATGTGGGCAGCAGACCACAGCATTAGGCCTGGGACATCTGGCTTGGTAACCCATGTGGCTTGTAGATCCACATGACATCGCCCACACCCCACGTGGTGTCGGGATCCACGTGGCGTCATGATCTATGTGGCTTGCTGATCCACATGGCTTGCTGATCCATGTGGCTTGCTGATCCATGTGGCTTGCTGATCCACAGGGCTTGCTGATCAATGTGGCTTGCTGATCCGCATGGCTTGCTGATCTACGTGGCTTGCTGATTCATGTAGCTTCGAGTGGCCTCGGGCACTCGGATACACAGCACTGGCAATGAATTCACACAAAAAACAGCAGAAAACACAGCAGAGGGAGTGGGCAGTGGTGAGTGTATGGTAGACAGGTAAGCGTGAGTAGGGCAAGCATGGGCAAGGTGAGGAAACGGCCACTTCCTCCTCCTCCTCCCCCACCCACAACCACAGGGAGACACACTGGATGCAGAAATAACCACAAAACTCACCTCTGGCTTGCTGAAACAGCTGTGCTGAGCTGAAAAACAACAGCAGAACATACAAGTGACGTTGAACACGTGACTTGAGAAACAGCGTGGGACGCTGTAGCATGGGGTCACTGGGACGCCACTTACAATTCTCAAAGAAATTCGGTAAATTTCGGCTGGATCCTGCTTGTACCTGTGTCTGGATGCTCAAACGTGCAGACACGACATCAGGATAACTCGTTGAGAGACGGATGCTTCTTGCATGGGGTGATGAAGTGAAGATGACTTCATCCCTTCCTCTTTCCGGGCAAACACAACTGCTGCGACCACCGCTACCCACCATTTATAACGAGATTTATTTCGTACGATGAAAGTGGGTGTGAATTATAAACATCTTCCCGAGGCTTCTTTGCTTTATTTGTAATGTCGTGGTGGGTACACAGGCTTGTGTGTTGTGCCCATGGCCCGGGTAGGCCATCCCATGAGAGGAGAGAGCTACTAGGCCTTGTGTCTTCCTGCTAGGCTGCTGTGTGAGTGTGGGATCAGCTTCCCACAGACTTGGACAGGCCCAGAGGGCAGCACCTTAATGGTGCAAAATATGAACTAAGCTGGCAGACAGCATGGGCTGTCTGTGCAGACAGTACAGGCTGTCTACACCAGTCTCTGGTGAGGTACTCTATCAAAAGCCTTACTAAAATCTAAATAAACAATATCAAATTCTTTATCATGATCAACGGCCTCAAAAGCTTTACTGAAGAAGGTTAATAAATTAGTTAGGCAGGAACGGCCTCTCGTGAATCCATGATAAGTATCATTAATCAAGCTATGCTTATCGAGATGGCTTCTTATAATCTCAGCTATAATTGACTCTAGTAATTTGCCTACAATTGAGGTCAGGCTTATTGGGCGGTAATTTGACGGTAACGACTTGTCCCCTGTTTTAAAAATAGGAATTACATTAGCCATCTTCCACATATCAGACACTACACCTGTTTGAAGAGAAATATTAAAAATATTAGTCAATGGTTCACAAACTTCTTACAGTATTTGTCCAGCCAGCAATTGACACCAATTGCTCTGGACAACCATTCATTTTCAACTCCTCTCCTTGGCAAAATACCACACATGCCACTACATATATTCATAAGATTATAAGAAGGCGCACTGCAGCAGGCCTACTGTATTGTAAGTAACCAACACTACGTATTCTGATAAGGCTTCTCTAGAGCGCAATCTTTGGTATTAGTGGACTGGTGTGGGTGGCATCCTGCGACAAAATTGACCTAATTGCTGGAAATGTTCAGCATATTAAGTGACTTTCAATATAGTAGTATGTCAGTGATGTCAGCTATGGTCTGTATAGTGAATATATTATTATTATTATTATTATTAAAAACGCGACTGAAAGACACAAAACTGAATACATAAGAACATAAGAAAGGAGGAACACTGCAGCAGGCCTGACGGCCCACTCTAGGCAGGTCCTTCACAATCCATCCCACTAACAAAATATTTGCCCAACTCACTTTTCAGTGTCACCCAAGAAATAAGCTTTTGAGAATTCTATTTACTCATGTGCAAGTCCCATGCAAATGCAACCCCTCTCACCCATGTATTTATCCAACCTAACTTTGAAACTACCCACTGACACCCACGTATATCCAGTGTTAGGTGGTACTGACACCCACGTATATCCAGTGTTAGGTGGTACTGACACCCACGTATATCCAGTGTTAGGTGGTACTGACACCCACGTATATCCAGTGTTAGGTGGTACTGACACCCACGTATATCCAGTGTTAGGTGATACTGACACCCACGTATATCCAGTGTTAGGTGGTACTGACACCCACGTATATCCAGTGTTAGGTGGTACTGACACCCACGTATATCCAGTGTTAGGTGATACTGACACCCACGTATATCCAGTGTTAGGTGGTACTGACACCCACGTATATCCAGTGTTAGGTGGTACTGACACCCACGTATATCCAGTGTATACTCCACGTATATCCAGTGTTAGGTGGTACTGACACCCACGTATATCCAGTGTTAGGTGGTACTGACACCCACGTATATCCAGTGTTAGGTGGTACTGACACCCACGTATATCCAGTGTTAGGCGGTACTGACACCCACGTATATCCAGTGTTAGGTGGTACTGACACCCACGTATATCCAGTGTTAGGTGGTACTGACACCCACGTATATCCAGTGTTAGGTGGTACTGACACCCACGTATATCCAGTGTTAGGTGATACTGACACCCACGTATATCCAGTGTTAGGTGGTACTGACACCCACGTATATCCAGTGTTAGGTGGTACTGACACCCACGTATATCCAGTGTTAGGTGGTACTGACACCCACGTACATCCAGTGTTAGGTGATACTGACACCCACGTACATCCAGTGTTAGGTGGTACTGACACCCACGTATATCCAGTGTTAGGTGGTACTGACACCCACGTATATCCAGTGTTAGGTGGTACTGACACCCACGTATATCCAGTGTTAGGTGGTACTGACACCCACGTATATCCAGTGTTAGGTGGTACTGACACCCACGTATATCCAGTGTTAGGTGGTACTGACACCCACGTATATCCAGTGTTAGGTGGTACTGACACCCACGTATATCCAGTGTTAGGTGGTACTGACACCCACGTATATCCAGTGTTAGGTGGTACTGACACCCACGTATATCCAGTGTTAGGTGGTACTGACACCCACGTATATCCAGTGTTAGGTGGTACTGACACCCACGTATATCCAGTGTTAGGTGGTACTGACACCCACGTATATCCAGTGTTAGGTGGTACTGACACCCACGTATATCCAGTGTTAGGTGGTACTGACACCCACGTATATCCAGTGTTAGGTGGTACTGACACCCACGTATATCCAGTGTTAGGTGGTACTGACACCCACGTATATCCAGTGTTAGGTGGTACTGACACCCACGTATATCCAGTGTTAGGTGGTACTGACACCCACGTATATCCAGTGTTAGGTGGTACTGACACCCACGTATATCCAGTGTTAGGTGGTACTGACACCCACGTATATCCAGTGTTAGGTGGTACTGACACCCACGTATATCCAGTGTTAGGTGGTACTGACACCCACGTATATCCAGTGTTAGGTGGTACTGACACCCACGTATATCCAGTGTTAGTGTTAGGTGGTACTGACACCCACGTATATCCAGTGTTAGTATATCCAGGTGGTACTGACACCCACGTATATCCAGTGTTAGGTGGTACTGACACCCACGTATATCCAGTGTTAGGTGGTACTGACACCCACGTATATCCAGTGTTAGGTGGTACTGACACCCACGTATATCCAGTGTTAGGTGGTACTGACACCCACGTATATCCAGTGTTAGGTGGTACTGACACCCACGTATATCCAGTGTTAGGTGGTACTGACACCCACGTATATCCAGTGTTAGGTGGTACTGACACCCACGTATATCCAGTGTTAGGTGGTACTGACACCCACGTATATCCAGTGTTAGGTGGTACTGACACCCACGTATATCCAGTGTTAGGTGGTACTGACACCCACGTATATCCAGTGTTAGGTGGTACTGACACCCACGTATATCCAGTGTTAGGTGGTACTGACACCCACGTATATCCACGTATATCCAGTGTTAGGTGGTACTGACACCCACGTATATCCAGTGTTAGGTGGTACTGACACCCACGTATATCCAGTGTTAGGTGGTACTGACACCCACGTATATCCAAATATTGACACAGTATTACTCACACTATATAAAAATAATCATTATTTATTAAAAGCTGAAGAATAACCCAAAATTATTAACCTCGGAGGTTAATAACCCATAATTATAAATCCCGGTGGAGCCATTAACCCAGAACACCTCAATATTAATAACCTCAGAAGTTACTAACGCAGACAGATATACACTGATAGATATGCATCTCTCTACGTAGATAGGCTGATAGCCATCATACACCTCTCAGTGCATATATATATATATAAATATATATATATATATATATATATACATATATATATATATATATATATATATATATATATATATATATATTATATATATATTATATATATATATTATATATCTAATATATATTATCGTGAGGCAGTAGGTAAAATGAAAGGGGGTAAGGCAGCCGGGATTGATGGGATAAAGATAGAAATGTTAAAAGCAGGTGGGGATATAGTTTTGGAGTGGTTGGTGCAATTATTTAATAAATGTATGGAAGAGGGTAAGGTACCTAGGGATTGGCAGAGAGCATGCATAGTTCCTTTGTATAAAGGCAAAGGGGATAAAAGAGAGTGCAAAAATTATAGGGGGATAAGTCTGTTGAGTATACCTGGTAAAGTGTATGGTAGAGTTATTATTGAAAGAATTAAGAGTAAGACGGAGAATAGGATAGCAGATGAACAAGGAGGCTTTAGGAAAGGTAGGGGGTGTGTGGACCAGGTATTTACAGTGAAACATATAAGTGAACAGTATTTAGATAAGGCTAAAGAGGTCTTTGTGGCATTTATGGATTTGGAAAAGGCGTATGACAGGGTGGATAGGGGGGCAATGTGGCAGATGTTGCAGGTGTATGGTGTAGGAGGTAGGTTACTGAAAGCAGTGAAGAGTTTTTACGAGGATAGTGAGGCTCAAGTTAGAGTATGTAGGAAAGAGGGAAATTATTTCCCAGTAAAAGTAGGCCTTAGACAAGGATGTGTGATGTCACCGTGGTTGTTTAATATATTTATAGATGGGGTTGTAAGAGAAGTAAATGCTAGGGTCTTGGCAAGAGGCGTGGAGTTAAAAGATAAAGAATCACACATAAAGTGGGAGTTGTCACAGTTGCTCTTTGCTGATGACACTGTGCTCTTGGGAGATTCTGAAGAGAAGTTGCAGAGATTGGTGGATGAATTTGGTAGGGTGTGCAAAAGAAGAAAATTAAAAGTGAATACAGGAAAGAGTAAGGTTATGAGGATAACAAAAAGATTAGGTGATGAAAGATTGGATATCAGATTGGAGGGAGAGAGTATGGAGGAGGTGAATGTATTCAGATATTTGGGAGTGGACGTGTCAGCGGATGGGTCTATGAAAGATGA